>NC_133774.1:134257897-134379529 GCF_003597395.2 Chelonoidis abingdonii
AGGAGAAGCTGAGACTTCAGTGTGAATGGTGTAAACCCACAGTTGTGGCTGCCATTGCCCACTCTTTGAGTTGTGATCTGAGCTGCTTTAGAAACAGATTTTATAAATAAGATATTTAAGATCCAAACTTTCTATTTATGGACTCGATTGGAAGTGAAACAGTGAAAATGACCTGGTACCGTTAAAGGGTTACACAGGAGTGAGGCATGGAAGGGCTAACCAGGAGGGCAAACTGTGGCTCTCGAAGTTAATATTCAGCTCCTTGTATGGGGCACATGACGCCGGGGCTTTGCGCCAAACTTTGCTGATGGTATGGGGGTGGTCACGCTTAACCTGACTCTGCCACGGCCCCTGCCCCCACTCCACCCTTCCAACCCCCTCCCCTAACCCTTGCCATTGCCCTCTGCTCCCAGGGCTGCCAGTCGGCCAGGAGGTGCTGCGGAGCCGGGGGCAGTGAGCTGATGGGAGGCTTCTTTTGGCAATGTACATGGTAAATTCTGGCTCCTGCTTCAGCGCTGGCCACCCTGCGGTAACCCCTTCTGTATGTCACGGACAAGAGGGCTGTGCAGCCCTCCCACAGGGTTGGTTTCATGAGTCACCAAGGACTAGGACAATGACTCTCCTTACTGCCTGCACTGCGGAAGCAGCCACAGGCCTCCAGTTCACCTGGCGGGGGCAGCACAGGCTCAACTTCCCCACTCCCTCTTGCTCCCCTTCATAGCCCCTGGCGTTCCCTCCCTCTTCTTGCCCATGCCACTCATTAATGCCATGCCACCACCCCTCATGCCTAGCCAGCCTCCCCCGACACTGCCAAGTCCCTCCTCCACCCAAGCCCCGCCCCCATATGCCTTCCCGCCTTCCCCACATCCCAACACAGCACGTACTGCCTCCCCCCTCCCCAACTCCCCTAGCGCTGCCATGCTCTGCTCCGTGCCCCTTCCCTACGCCGCACAGCACCACACCCTACCGCCCCTCCCCCTCCTTCTGCCCCTCCCCCACGGCCCCTACGGGGCGGGCGGATGCCATGCTCTGCTCCGTGCCCTCCCTACGCGCCCACAGCACCCACGCCAAACCGGCCCCGCCCCTCCTCTGCCCCTCCCAACGCCCCTACCCTGCCATTGCGTCTGGCTCCGTGTCCCTCCCTACGCCGCCCACAGCACCACACCAACCGCCCCGCCCCCTCCCTCCGGCAGCCCGCCCCGGCCGTTCCTGCGGCAGCCCAGGCCCGCGCGCCCCCCGCAAGGAGAGGGCTCGGAGGCCCAGCATGGCGGCGACGGCGAGCCTTACGCGCGCACAGAGGAAGCTGGGGCGGCTCCACCACAGAGCGAGCAAAACTGGTAAGCGGCCGGGGAAACGCGATCGACAATCCCCGCCCCTTTCACGCGCCGCCCCCCTCCAGACTACCAGCACGTTACGGCGGCTTACGGAAGGGAAAGAAAGGAAAAAAGCCTCACGCGAAAGGCCTCGCTCCGTGCCGCGGGCTTCTCCGAGCGGAACGGCTGCGGCAGGGGAGGGGCTGTCTGCGCCTGCGCTGCACGCAGCCAATTGGGCCCTGAGAGACAGCGCCCCACAAGGGCCCCCGGCGGGCGCGTGGCAGTGGCAAGCCCGCAGCCCCGGGGCGGATCGTCGCGCACGCGGCCCCGAACCCCGCGTGGGGATCTCCGGCCCCCGTCCGCTTCCTGCTGCCCTCCGCCCCCCGCTCCCCTCGGCCCCCGTCCGCTTCCTGCGGCCCCGCACCCCGCTCCCCCCGCCCACCCCTGTCCGCTTCCTGCACCCACACCCTCACCCCCACAACCCGCCCACGCGCCTCCCGCCCCCGTCCGCTTTCCTGGCACCCCGCACCCCGTCCCCCACACCCCGCCCGCGCCCTACAGCCCCTGTCCTGCTTCCTGCACCCCCGCCACCCTGCTCCCTGGCGCACCCCTGTTCGCTTTTCCTGCACCCCCACACCCTGCCACCCCCACCACCCCGCCCCCCAAAAGCGCCACTACGACCCTGTCCCGCTTCCTGCACCCCCGCACCCCTCTCCCCTGCCCACCCCTGTCGCTTCCTGCACCCCACACCTGCACCCCCACACCCCGCCAGCGCACCTACAGACCCCCCCATGTCCCTTCCTGCACCCCCGCACCCGCTCCCCTGCCCACCCTGTCCGCTCCTGCCACCCCCACACCCTGACCCCCACACCCCGCCATGCCCTACAGACCCTGTCCGCTTCCTGCACCCCCGCCACCCGCTCCTGCCCAACCCTGTCCGTTCCTGCCCCCCACACCTGCCCCCCCACCCCGCCAGCGCCTACAGACCGTCCGCTTCTGCCACCCCCAACCCTGCACCCCCACACCCGCCCAGCGCCCTACAGACCCTGTCGCTTCCTGACCCCCCCCCGCTTCCCCGCCCACCCCTGTCCGCTTTCTGCACCCCACACCCGCACCCCCACCCCCCGGCCCAGACGCCCTACAGACCCTGTCCGCTTCCTGCACCTCCGCACCCTTGCGTCCCCACGAAACCCCTCTCCAGCCCTGTCCGCTTTCCTGCCACCTCCGGCATCCTTGCGTCCCCACAACCCCTCTCCAGCCTCTTACGCTTTCATTGCACCCCAACCCCCGCCCAAGCGCCCTACAGCCCCTGTCCGGCTTCCTGCACCCCCGCCCAGCGCCCTACAGCCCTGTTCTGCTTCCTGCACCCCCGCACCCTGCTACCCCGCCCACCCCTGTCCGCCTTCCTGCACCCCCACACCCTGCACCCCCACACCCCCGCCCAGCGCCCTACAGACCCTGCCGCTTCCTGCCCCACACCCTTGCTCCCCGCCCACCCTGTCCGCTTCCTGCAACCCCCGCACCGCGTCCCCACCCCTCTCCAGCCCCTGTCGCTTCCTTGCACCCCCATCCCTGCTCCCGCCGCCCACCCTGTCCGTCTCCTGACCCCCACACCTCTCCCAGCCCCTGTCCACTTTCCTGCACCCTCACACCCCGCCCAGCCCCTACAGACCCCTTGTCCGCTCCTACACCCTGCGTCGCCATAACTCCCAAGCCCTATACCGCTTCCTGCACCCCGACACCCCGCACCCAGCGCCTCACCCCTGTATCCACTTCCACACCCTACAATCCTGAAACCACCAACCCTTTCCACGTTCTGACACCCTGCACCCCCACAACCCCCCATCCAGCCCGTACCGCTCCACTCCTTTGCACCCCCACCCCCGCCAGCCCCACTACAGAAAAAACCCTGTCCACTTCCAAACACCCCGCAACTTAGCGTCCCCAACAACTTCCCTCCCAGTCCTGCCCGCACTCTGCACCCCCACAGCCCCGCCCAGCCCACCATAATAGAACTTCTTGTCCATTTCCGTCCCGCCCTTCGGCCACCCCCGATCCTTCATCCACACCCTGCGTCCCCACAGTCCCCCTACAACCTGTCCACTTCCGCATCCTTACTCCCATAACTCCCTGCAGCCCCTGTCTGCTTCCACTACCCCACACCCTTGCTCCCCCACTGATCCCGCCTACCAACCCTGTCTACTTTCATACCCGCGCACTGCTCCCTCCACAGCCCCCACTATCAAGCCCCTGTCCATTCCGCAATCCTGCAATCCCCGCCCAGCCCTCCAGCCCTGATTCACTTCCCACCCCGCACCCTGCCCATCCGCCGCTTATCCACACTCCGGCCAGACCGGCTGCTCCCCCACCCCCCTCCAGCCCTGTGTCGTTTCCTGCACCCCCATACCATTTGGCCAAGCCCCCTACCAGGTCCATTCACACCCGCAACCCTGCTCCCCCGCTCCGCCCCCCTCCACTTCCACATCCTGCCTGATCCCACAACCTCCCTCCGGCCCCTTGTCCGACTTCGGCATCGCTGCACCCTGGCTCCCCCACGCAGCCCCTGACAAATGTCCCAACTTCAGCACCCTGATTCCACATTCCCTGTGACCCATTATATCACAGCCTCCCCACTGCCACAACCCCTACCCCCCCAATTCCCTTTACCCTGCCATTACAGCTGCTTGCCCCAAACTTCTTCCACATCCACACCCCATACAACTCCCTTCCTCACTAAGGCTGCCCACATCCACACCCCGTACCCTGCTCACTCCCGTACCCCACACGTCCATGTACCTGCTACCATAGCCTGTCCACACACCATCCACATTCCACGCTCAATACCCTACTCCCCCCACCCCCGTACATACTTAGCTCTTGTACCCTGCCACTTTAGTCTCCCCCACCCACAAACCTTTTACATCCGCGACCCATACCCGCACCTCCACCCTCTACCCACCCCGTACCCTCCACACATCCCTGTACTTGCCACTACCAGTGCCAACGTATCAGCCACTCCACATTTCTACCCTGCCCACCACGTCCCACATATCCGCGACACTCCCTGTACTTTCTACAACAGCTTGGTAAACACACGCCCACATCACCCTCACACCCTGCCCACCTGTGCCCTACACACTCCCTGTATCCTGCTACCACCACCTGCCACCGCACCAATCCTACCACACACTCCCTGTATTCTGTTACCAGCCTTGCCCACCGTCAATCCCGCCTATATTCCACTCCCTGTACCCTTGCACTTCACCTCTCCGACTCCTTGTACCTTAACCACCACCACCGTGGCCCACACCTGCCCCCTTACACCCTCCCATGCCGATCCCCCTGTGACATTGCATCCAGTGGCTTTTTATGACTATGCTAATGAGCATGAATATAATATAACTGAGCATGCTTATTGCCAAAGGTCTCTTGTATCATTACAAAGTTATAATTACTGATGTGATTCACTCCTATTTTGGTTTAAAATGTATATTCTTGTTATTCAAACTGAAATATGAACTATAGCTCTGAGGTCCTATTTATATGCAAAGTGTGGCCATTAATGGTGGTTATTGAATCTTGATGGCTCCTGTGAATCAGGCCAGGAAGGAATGGAGGCTTGGGGTTCAACAGGAATGTGACCATTTCTGGTACAAATCATATCTTTAAACCTGGTACTATTTCTAGTTAGAAGGAGGAGTGGGACCCAGAGAGAAGGAGTCCTGTCTTGTTGCAAAGTTATAAAGGGGGAAGCAGAACAAGGCCTGTCTGTCATGAGAAATCCCCTCGCTACCACGTGCTTGGAAGCTAACAGACTGTACAGGGGAAAGGTTGGGCCCAGACAAGGAAGGAGTCCAGTCTGTGAAAGGAAACTTATTGAACACCCGTGGAAGGTGAGATTATCTGTAATCAGTTTTTAATGTATTAGGTTAGACTTGAATGTTTGGTTTTACTTTTGACTTGGTAAGATGCTTTGTTCTGTCTGTTATTTACTTGAACCATTACCCTACATTTTATATTTAATAAAATCACTTTTGCTTATACATTAACCCCAAGTAGTAAGTGATACACAGGGAGACAAACAGTGGCATTATCCCTTAGCCAGTGTTACAGAGGCAGAACAATTTATGAGTACCCCTGTATAAGCTTTAACAGAGTAAAAAAGATTTATTTGCGTTAGACCCCATGGGAGGGGTGTTGGTGCTAGAGACAGGAACACTTCTTGTAAGCTGTTTTCAGTTAGTCTGAGCTTGGTGGGGGATGTGGTTTTACACCTGGGTGTTGTGTTGCGGCAGGTTAGCCATATCTGCTCACACAGCAGGTTTGCAGTCCAAGCTGGCAGGGAAAACGGGCTCAGAGGTAGTCTCAACACATAGGTTGGCAGTCCCAAGGGTCCCTGTGAGCTGACCCCATCACCCTCCCCACTCCCTGTACCCTGTTCTTACCCACCCACTCCCTGTCCACATCCACACCCGACCCTCACCCCACACTTTGCTACGCATGAGCTGCACCACTCCCTGTACCCTGTACCACCACCTACCCATACCACTTACCATCCACTCCACACCCCATACCCTGCACCCCATAGCCACTACACTCCTTACCCTGCCACCACAGTTCTGTCAACCTCACCACATCACACCCAGACCTGAACCCCCACACCCTGCCTATGCAGGTACCCACCCATCACTGTACCTGCTACCACCACCTACCAATCCACACCCTGTCCACTTCACACCATAACTGCACCCCCCACCCTTGTCACGCCCCTGTGTCTCACATACTCCCTGGCCCACTTTGCCATCCTGCCCACATGATCCCTTACCCTGCACCCTCACACCCAAGCCCCCACAGTCCTGTACCCTGCCACCACAGCCTGCCCACCTTCTCACCCACCACATCCATATCCATTCCTGCCCCTGCCACACCCTCTCCATTTTGCTGTCACACTTGTGGCTATGCTCATGGGTGGACTGCTGCCATTTCACTCTCCATGAGTGCAGTACTATGCCTCTCAATAGCCACTGACAGAACTAGTTTTGATCGGGCACAAACTGCCTTGATCTGAACTAAAATTGCATAGCAGGACTCAGTATCTAAGTAGGTGCCGGAGGTCAGGACCAGTACACACAATAATAAGAAATGGAGATCTGTCAGAAAAAAGAGTGGAAGTAAATTAAGGGGCATAGAATCCCCAATTTAGTTGTTTTTAAAGCACTATCTGCTTGAGCTAGGTGGAACTTAAAAAAAATCTCTGACTGTGTTGTCCTCTGCCTGTTGCCCTTCCCTCAAAGTCTGAGGGTGATGCTAAAACAGGAGGAATGTGGGGCAAGATGAACCTGTCCCACAGTGAGTTGGCCAGATGCCTACCAACAGTCATTAGCACTGATCCTGCAGCATCCAGGCTACTTTTTCTCTGCTGCCAGTACAGCCTGGTAACACAGTGGCAAGCTTTCACTTCTTGAAATGTCAATATCCCTGTGATCTTGAGCTGATTCACCATTTGCCTCTATGGTTCTCTGAATCTTTTTTGTCCTTTTGAATCTTGACATTGAGTGGGTAAATGAGAACACATTGCACAATTGTGGTTACTCAGAATACATGCAGGTTTAAAATTTGTGACAACCTTCTTGCATTAAGAAACAATGAACTTGAAAGGAATCTAGGGATCTCTCCATCAAGACTAACGTTAGGATACCCTCAAATTTATTTAAATCATAGAATATCAGGGTTGGAAGGGATCTCAGGAGGTCATCTAGTCCAACCCCCTGCTCAAAGCAGGACCAATCCCCAACTAAATCATCCCAGCCAGGGCTTTGTCAAGCCTGACTTTGAAAACCTCTAAGGAAGGAGATTCCGCCACCTCCCTAGGTAACCCATTCCAGTGCTTCACCACCCTCCTAGTGAAAAAGTTTTTCTTAATATCCAACCTAAAGTTCCCTTAATGGCTATCTATACCGTATGCAATGCGCTTTAAGTATTTGTGTACCATGGGTTCCTGCAGAGCAGTGTATTTAAGGAAGTTCTTCATCACACAGCACACAGTCAACCTGTGGAACTTGTTGCCAGGGGATGTTGTGAAGGCTAAAACTATAACTGGGTTCAAAAAAGATGTTAATGGAGGATAGGTCCATCAATGGCTGTTAGCCAAGCTCAGGGACTCAAGCCAGTGCTCTGAGTGTCCCTAAACCTGTGACTGCCAGAAGCTGAGACCTGATGATAGGGGATGGATCACTCAATAATTGCCCTGTTCTGTTCATTCCCTCTGAAGCATCTGGCACTGATCACAATCAGAAGACAGGATACAGGGCTAGATGGACCATTGGTCTGACTGTTCTTATGTTGGGGTAGATAGGTGAATGCGGTCATGGGCTAGGTCTGTGGGAGCTGCTGTGACATCTCTCTGATGATCCCAGTACATTATGTGTTGATTCTGCTCCTGCTTTGGTAGCAACATCAGCCTGGTCTCAGAATGCTCCTGTTTAGTCATTATTTTTACATGCAGGGCCAGCTCCAGGCCCCAGCGTGTGCTTGGGGCGGCATGCCGCGGGGGCGCTCTGACGGTTGCCGGGAGGGCGGCAAGCGGCTCCGGTGGACCTCCCGCAGGCGTCCCTGCGTAGGGTCCGCTGGTCTCGCTGCTCTGGTGGAGCATCCGCAGGCATGCCTGCGGGAGGTCCACTGGAGCCGCGGGACCAGCGAGCGGCAGAGCACCCCCTGTGGCGTGCCGCCATGCTTGAGGCGGCGAAATGGCTAGAGCCGACCCTGTTGACATGCCACCAATACCTTCCTGAGGAAAGGAAATGAGAGAAGGGAAGTGCCAGTTTTTAACAGTTAATATCTCAGCAAGAACTGATCAGAATTTCATTGGACAAAGAAAAGATACTTCAGTGGCCTGAGGGCTATCCCTGGCCAAGTATTAAAGGTCTGCTTCAAACAATGGAAGTGAGAGAGCTGCTCAAAGGGTAGCAGGAATCCTTTGCAATGGAAAGTATTAGGCAGGCTAAATTATAGGCATTGCTACCAGCTTCTATCTAGAAATGAGATGCCCTGAAATCTAGAATGAAGTGGCAGGTTGTTTTATGACTCCAGAAGTAATTTTAGTTATTTTTTTAACATTCTCTATTTAGGTCCATGCATCTTTGGCTACAGGGCCCAGGCAAAATGATGGCACGTTTTATGAAATTCGTACCTATGATGTTAAGCCATCCAAGATGAAGGAGTTCGTGGAATTGGTCAATAAACATATCCACCTTCGTGCAGCTCATTCAGAAATGGTTGGATTCTGGACTGTGGAGTTGGGGGGCATGAATAAGGCCATCCATATTTGGAAGTTTGGTATGCACAGCATCACTTCATATTGCTCTTGTGTGTCATGTGCATTAGACAGATGAAACAGGATGTTTCTCTTGGGCTCTTATAAATAAATGGTAAGAGAATAGCTCCTATACTGACAACTGAAAACATATACAGTAGAACCTCAGAGTTTCGAACACCTCAAATGGAGGTGGTTTGTGACTTTGAAATGTTCATAACTCTGAACAAAACATGGTGGTTCTTTCAAAAGTTTGCAACTGAACATTGACTTAATACAGCTTTGAAACTTTACTGTGCAGAATAAAAATACTGCTTTTAACCATGTTAATTTAAATGAAACAAGCATAGAAACAGTTTCCTTACCTTGTCAAATCTTTTTTTTAAAACTTTCTCTCTATTTTTTTAAGTATCAGAGGGGTAGCCGTGTTAGTCTGGATCTGTAAAAGCAGCAAAGAGTCCTGTGGCACCTTATAGACTAACAGACATATTGGAGCATGACCTTTTGTGGGTGAATACCCACTTTGTCGGACGCATGTATCGGACGAAGTGGGTATTCACCCACGAAAGCTCATGCTCCATACATCTGTTAGTCTGTAAGGTGCCACAGGACTCTTGCTGCTTCTTATTTTTTTAGTTAGGTTACGTTAACCAGTACATTGTACTGGATTTGCCTTTTTTTTGCTCTCCGATGCCTGCTGCATGCTTCCCGGTTCAATTGAGGTTGTTGTAGATGGATCCCGGTCAGTTCATAATTCTGAGGTTCTACTGTACTTGCAGGAATTAAGATGAAGCATTTTTGAATCTCTGCTCGTTTTGTGGCCCTCTAAAATTTTAATGGAGGATTGCATTTGAGGACTTTTAATTGCAGTACACATTCAGTTTAGGCCTGACCTGCAATATTACGTCAATGAGTTGTTAAAATTGATTTCAGTGAGCAGGATGGTCCTTCAGGTTAAAGTGTGCGTTATGAATGTGTGAAGACTTAAGCAAATCTGTTTAGAAAGCTAAACCACTACTTTATTTCCATTTCTTACGGTGAGGTTTCTTCTTTTGTTTTTTTTTTTACCAACGAGCCAAATATCTAATAGGATAGAAATGTGTATACATGAAAGACTTAGTGCCAACTTCTAGATACTAAAGTGGATTGTGGCCACCAGCTTTGTTTAAAAAATCCTATTTTAATATTGATGTGAATTTTGCTGAAAATTGGTTTTTTCTGAAAGTTGTTTAGATTAACTGAGGGCAAATGAGGATATTCCTGAAGAAAATTAAACTGTTTTATGTGGTCACTTAAATTCTCACTTGGGTTGTTTTTTTTTTTTTTTTTTTTTTTAACTTTTGAATCTTCACGGATGACACTAACCTGGGGAGAGGTAGATATGCTGGAGGGTAGGATAGGGTCCAGAGTGACCGAGACAATGGAGGAGTGGGCCAAGAGAAATCTGATGAGGTTCAACCAGGACAAGTGCAGTGTACTGCACTTAGGAAAAAGAATCTGCACCGCTACTGGCTAGAATGACTGGCTAAGCACCAGTTCTGCATAAAAGGACCTGGGATACAGAGGACGAGAAGCTGGGATATGAGTTGCAGTGGCCTTGTCCCAAGAAGGCTAACAGCATATTGGGCTGCATAGTAGGGCATTGCAAGCTTGATCAAGGGAAGTGATAAATTCCCCTCTATTCAGCACTGGTAGGCCACATCTGGAGTACTGCGTCCAGTTTTGCCCCCACTACAGAAGGGATGTGGACAAATTGAGCGAGTCCAGTGAGGGCACGAAAATGATTAGGGACTGGGCACATGATTATGAGTAGAGGCGGAGGAACTGGGTTAATTTAATTTGCAGAAGAGACAAGAATGAGGGGGCATTTGTTACGCCTTCAACTACCTGAAGGGGGGTTCCAAAGAGGATGGAGCTCGGCTGTTCTCAGTGGTGGCAGATGACAGAACAAGGAGCAATGGTCTCAAGTTGCAGCGAGGGAGGTCTAGATTGGATATTAGGAAACATTATTTCACTAGGAGGATGGTGAAGCACTGGAATGGGTTACCTAGGGAGATGGTGGAATCTCCATCCTTAAAGGTTTTTAAGGGCAGGCTTGACAAAGCCCTGGCTGGGATGATTTAGTTGGGGTTGGTCCTGCTTTGAGCAGGGAGTTGGACTAGATGAGCTCCTGAGGTCTCTTCCAACCCTAATGTTCTGTGATTTTATGAATAGTTTCTGTCTCCTCATAATAAATTGATTTTAATTGAATCCAGTCTGACAGAACTGAATATAGAATTTTAATATGTCTTTCCCTTTCTTGTAGATAACTTTGTCCATAGAGCTGAAGTCCGGAAAGCACTAGCCAATGATAAAGAATGGCAAGGAAAATTCCTGTCTCCAGTTCTGCCCTTCTTGAATAAACAAAATAATGAAATTGTTTACCTGGTACCTTGGTGTGAGATTGGGAAGCCTTCAAAGGAAGGGGGTGAGCTTTATCTGTCTTTGTATTGATTAAAGCTATCCATGTGGATTCGATAAGAAATAGCTTTATGTTTTAACCAAATGTTATATTGTGTAAAAGGCTAGGGAAAAGTTCAACAGTGGCTTTGCTTTACAGGAATATGTAAGTTAGGGAAGGGCACAGCATACCTGTGTGTGTGTGTGTGTGTACTTGTACTTTCATGAGTTGGTGGCTAAAGCTCTGTGCTGTATGGTTGGGAATGAATTGGAAAATTGGATGGATGAACAGCTAAAATGAGCAATCTGTTCCTCCTACAGCAGTGCTATGAATATTTTTCTCTTAACTTGCTTATTTGCTCAAAGTATGGGAATGCATTTTCTAGACATATTAAAAGCCAATCCAGTATCCCTTCTCACTTGCAGAATCCATGTTTTACAGTATAAAAGAAAATAAGATTGTCACAGGTTTTAGTGTGATTTCACCCACAAGGTCAGATTAGCAGATGACACTCAGATTTTTCACAAATCCATTCACTTTTCTCTCTGTTTAGGAACTATGTTTTTTTCTTTTTTTGTCACAATCATGATTTTAAAAACCTACCCTCTATGAGGTAAATATGCATCATTCATACAGAATTCATTGTGTTTTTTATAAGGCATTTTGGCCACAAATATTTTCCTATTTATCTACATCTTCTCTAATCCTTCAGTAACAGTGTTGCCAGTTTTAACTGTTCACCCATCTATTTATCAAGCCACTCAAACATCATATTGTTTATTTACATGGAATTGTTCCAAACTAGCCTAGATTTAATGTGTGTGGTGTGTGTGTGTGTGTGTGTGTGTACACGTATATATAAAAAAGAACCTTCATTCTACATTAGTGAGTTTTGGATTCTTGGTCTTTTATTTAGATTTAGTTAACAGGTGGATAAACCCTGACTAACTTTCTGTTAAAAGTAAGCAGGTAACTGATTATTCAAAAATGTCAATTTGTTGCCTTCCATTTATGTGTAGAATGGAGCTAAAATTTATATGCTGTCCAGTGTTGGAGGATCTATTGCCTGGTGGCAATCGTCTTGATTTATATTAGAGTTTTTGTTTTGAGAACACATTTACATTGGTGTCAATACAGAGTAACCCCTGGAATGTTAAAGGTGGCATGTCTTACAGCAAGCCTGGAGTCTTATCTGTAAACCTTGTTGTTTCTGTATTTCCTCCTCAAACAGGAAAGACTCTTGAAGGATAGAGCTGATACGTTTGTCCCAGGTGTCTGGTCAGTGTTTGCTGCTTTGGTCTCAGGACACCTCTTGCTGTGATGGGTGCTGCCAAGATTCATGTAGTGGTTATGTCATCAATAACATTGGCCACCAAGGACACTATCAGTTTCAGAAAGGCTAGTAAGATCTGGGCTGGTTCACATTGTTCATCTTTCTATAGCCTCAGGAGATTGTGTTGTCTCTAGTCATCTGAATGCTGAATTCATAGATCCTGGAGAAAAGAGACTGGTGTTCACCTGAAATGGCTTCACTTCTCTTTCTTTGAAATGGCTCCATCTGTGCAGGATCGTTCAGTGAAAAGACGGTTACTCACCTTTGTAACTGTTGTTCTTCGAGATGTGTTGCTCATATCCATTCCAGTTAGGTGTGTGCGCGCCACGTGCACGTTCGTCGGAGAAACTTTTACCCTAGCAACACTCGGTGGGCCGGCAGGTCGCCCTAGAGTTGGCCACTATGGGTCTGCATTATACCCCTGCGACCCACCGCTCCTCAGTTCCTGTTTGCCGGCCACTCCGACAGTGGGAAGGAGGGCAGGTTGTGAATGGATATGAGCAACAATCTCGAAGAACACAGTTACAAGGTGAGTTACCGATCTTTTTCTTCTTACGAGTGCTTGCATATCCCATTCCACTTACGTGTTCACGCCTTATTAGGCGGTGGGGTCGGGTTGGAAAAATGCCGATGTAACTGCGGGAGCCAAAGGCTGCGATCTCTGACTGTGAACCGGCATCTGCGAAGCAAGGGTATGGACCGAGGACCGTGGAGCTGGCGATAGATCTCATGGGTTAGGTACACGAGTTAGCAAGGACGGCAATGAAAGGCCTCAGCCCTGTAGAAGCATGGTGTGTGGCATTGCGGAATGTGAGCCAAATCCATAACAAGTGCGGGTGCACGTTATCACCAGATGAGATCACTGAAAGGAAAAAGGGTCGCCTTTCCTTCGCTGACTGCTACTGCGACGGAGAGTTGGGCGTTGTTACAAATGGTTTTGTCCGCTGCAAATTAAAAGCGAGCGCTTACAGATGTCGGGGAGTGCAATTGTTGTCCCGTCCGTTTGGTGTGTGGAACATGGAGAAGGCCGAAGCCACCTTAGGAGGAAGCTGGGTGTGGACGTAAACTGCAGCTTCTTTGTAACATAAAGTATGGTGGAACACATAAGAGCCCTGAAGCTCGAAGACTCGTCTGGCCGATGTCATGGCTACGAGGAAAGCCTGTCTTCCAAGACAGGTATAGCAGCGAGCAGGTCACTAACGGGTCGATGGAGGGACATTAAGTCTGGTTAAACCCAGGTTGAGGTCCCAGGTTTGGGGGCGGGGCGGGGGCGCGGGGGGGAGGGCGGCTTGGGCGGCGTACCTAAGGGTTATGCGCTCCAAGCCTGAGGAACCCGAACCATTAGTGTGTGAGAACACAGAATGACACCTTAGCCTTGGATGGAAGGTAGAGATGGCTGCCAGCTGTACTTCGGCGACACGCTAGGCCCTGCTGTTGCAGGCCGGAGGGTTAGTCCACAATAGAGGGGATTGAGACCCCGCAGGAGTAGATTTAATTGGTTGGCGTTTCGCACCTGTAGGAGAGACGCTCCACCTGGCCAGGTCCGCGTTGACCAGGTGGAGCATCCTGCCACCCTGATAGTCCACGTTAGGAGCCACCCGTTGAGTGGTGAAGAAACTTGCAGGGTCCAGGCGGCAAAGTTCTGCCGATGGTCTTGAGGTACGAGGTCTGGGTGGATTGGCAGCTCCCCAAGCGTCTTCACTTTGGCGGCGCTATGTGAGCGAGGCCCCCGACCAGGCACGTGGGGGTATTGTGCTGCCTGGGAACAGCTGTGGAGTGATCATGTGATGCATGCGCTCTTGCTCCTGTCGACCCAATGAAGCCGGAACTGGGACCGGTGGGATAGGCATAAAGGTGTTGGCCCTCCACGGCCCACACTACTACTGAGGACAGGTAGTCCGGATCAAAACACAGGTTCCCGGGGCCCAATGCGCGAGCGCTTAGACGGCGCACCGAGAACCTCCTGGCCACAAAATGCATCACATCAGGCAGGGCGACCCACTCATGAGACAGGAAAAGACCCTGCTGAGTCGAATTGCCAAGGAGAAGGATGCTACCAGATTTATCTGAGTGGGCTATGCAAAAGTCCCAGAGCATGGATGGACTCCTGACAAAAGGGAGGACCATGTCCCTCCCAGGTTGTCTATGTAGTACATGGGCCGTTGTGCTGGCTGTAACACACTGAGACGCTATGGCCTCGCAGCTGCTGCTGGAACCCCTGGCACGCCAGGCAGACTGCTCTCATCTTTGAACATTGATGTGGAACGCCAGCCCCTGAGAAGACCAAGGCCTTAAGCTCGAAGGTTACTGAGGTGAGCACCTGAGCTGAGAGATGACGCCTCCATCGTCAGGGACAGTGAGGGCTGGGGCGGATAGAGCGGCATCCCTGCCCACACCAGGGAGGAGTTAGCCACCTTCTAGGAGCCTAGGATGCTCAGGGAATGGTGACTGTGGTGACCATTGGGCCCCTATCCGGCAGTACGCTGATTTGAGCCAAACTGAGATGACAGAGGCAGAGCTTAGCGTGTTTGGTTACAAACTAGCAAGAAAGCCGTGGGACCCGGAGACCGAGACAAGTGGGTAACCAGAGTGGATGTTTCCGTAGTGACATCAGGCCTAGACATGTGAATAGGTCCTTGGACGATGCCCACGACGCTGAGTGGACTTGTGTCCTTGGAGTCTCCTCAGATAAGCCAATCGCCCAGATACGGAAAACGCATATCTGACGTCGGCGGAGGTGGGTGGCGACTACGGCCACACACTCGGTTAATGCCTGTGGGGCTGTAGCAAGGCCAAACAGCAGGACCGTAAACTGGAATTACCAACGGTTGGCTAGAAAGCGGAGGTATCTCCTGTGCGGAGGAAGATGGCAATGTGAAAGTACGCGTCCTTCATATTGAGGCGGCATCCCAGCCTCCAGGATCTAGGACAGGTAATGGTTCCCAGGGATGCCATGCGGAACTTCAACCTTACATAAACTGGTTGAGTCCTCGTAGGTGTAGGATAGGTCTGAAACCTCCGTACGAGTCGGGATTAGGGAATAGTTGCCCCCTTCGCCATCGGCAAATCTGCGCCTCTTATAAGAGGAACTACGCCTGAGAGGAGTCCCTGAAGAGGGACAGGGTGGAACAAATTGGAGGTGGCACCCAAACTCCACCATGTGCAGGGGACCGCGAACTGAAGTTAACTGGGACCACGCCAAGAGGAAGTAGGAGTGGTAAGCCGCTTGTAACGTAACCGGTACGCCGCCCTCAGGGACACTTTGAAAGTTCGTCTTTGGTCCCCGATTCGTGATTGTGAGGGGCCTCGATCTTGGCCTCTAGGTCCTGACGGTCGTCTGCGACCACTCAGTCGTGCGCCGACTGCCAAAGCCCGATCTGTGGCTAGGCACAGAGTGTGGTGGTGTGGCTGGGGACGGAAAGGCCTGCGTTAGGTCGTTGGCGTATGCATGCCGAGAGAGAGCTCATTAGGACCTTGTTGCCCTCCAGGCTTTGTAGCCTGGGGTTGATTTCACCGCAAAGAGGCCTTTACCAACAAATGTAAGTTGTGAAAGGCCGGAGGTTTTGAAACCGGAAGCCATGAGATGCTCCTCATGGTAACGAGGCCTGAAGAGAAGCTCTAGCCGCCTTTTTCCCTTCCGCCAAGAGGGCAGTGAACTCTTGGCCGGAGTCTTGATGGAGAAGCTCCATAATATTATCCCCCGTTATCCAGGTGTTATGATTATAGGGGCTAAGCAGGGCTTATTGATTTGCCACGCAGGGCTATAGAGCCTTGCAGAATACACCTTGCGGCTGAGTAGGGTCATTCGCCTAGCCCCCTTTCGATTTCGGGGCTGGCGCTGTTGGCCATGCCGTTCCCTTTTTCTTGACCAACTGAATGACTAGTGTGCAGGAGGATGACGGACAGACCAGTAGTCGTACCCTCCATAGAGTATCGGCATTCGCTGGATGGTCCGAATAAATGGGTAGGGCCCCTCTAGCGGGCAACCGGCGATAGAATGTCCACTACGGGTCCCTACCTCCGGACCTCCTGCAGCTGGAGGTCCGCATTGAGTGCTACCCTCCATAGGGAAGCCTGATGGGCTCTCAGGTTGTTGGTGGGCACACCAGAATCGCGGTCCTGAGCATAAAGAGCTGTCCGCGTGGGAAGACACTGATGCGTGTCTGGATGGCCATGGAGGTGCTGAAAGATCATGGGCAGAGAGTCTGACTCCTACAGACCTTGCCCAACTTGGCACCTGGGACCGGTACCACAAGGCGCACTGTACCTGGAACGAGATCCGGACCTGCGACCAGAGCGATGCTGGGAGGTCGACCGAGATCTCGAGGTTGGGAGCGGCTACAGGAGTCACAGTGCCTGTAGCGGTGCTGGAGCCCCGGAACGGTGCCGGGATTATCGGGGTGGTGACGGGACAACCGACCTGTGCGGCGAGCCGACCGGTGCCGAGGAGAGCAGCATCGGGACTGCAAGTGGCGTCGGAAGCAGGAGTGCCGACGGAACTTGGACCATCTGCGGGACGTGTGATCATGAACGGTGCCGCTCTGCTGCGCCGACAGAGGATGGTCGTATCAAGGAGGCTTGCAAGAGACTGTAGTAGCCGCACGGGCGGTGCCGGGGGTTCAGGCAGCATCCACTCTGTCACGGCACGAGAATCCCTCGTCGTTGGAAATGTCTCCAGCGTGGAGAGAATAGTAAGCTCGACCACAGTGTGTATCGGGGAGCTGTCAGGCCCGGATTCGACGGCCCTTGTGGACGACTATGGGATGCAACGATGCTGACGTCGCCAGTGCCTCAGCAGGTGTCGGTGCCGGGCGATCCGGCTTAGACAGGCTCTCTGTCCGCGGTGCAGTTTGCACGGGAGCAGTAGGAGCAGGAAGCTCGACCACGCGTGCGCCGGGCAGCAGTCAGCACTGGACTTCGACGGCCCTTGTGGACTGGGTCGACCGGTGCCGACGTTGTCGGTGCCTAGATGAGCGGCAGGTGTCCGGTGCCGGGGGCGATGCGTCTTAGATGAGCTTCTTTTGGCTGCAGTGTCAAAGCACGGAGCAGCAGGAGCAGGAAGCTCAACCACGGCGCGTGCCGGGCAGCGATCAGGCACTGGATTCAACGGCCCTTGTGGGACCGGGATCGACGTGCCGACGTTGTCCAGTGCCGCGGCAGGTGTCGGTGCCCAGGCGATCCGACTTAGGCGAGCTCTCTAGCTGCGATGCAGTTGGCATGGAGCGGAGCAGGAGGCTCAACCATGGCCCATGCTGGGAGCAGGCAGGCACTGGATTCGACAGCCCTGCAGGACCGGAATCAACGGTTTGCGGCATCCTCAGTGCCTCTGCAGGTGTTTGGTGCCTGGCGATCCGACGTAAACGAGCTCTCTGGCTGCGGTGCAGTTGGCACAGAAGCAGCAGGAGCAGGGAGCTCAACCACAGCGCGTGTCGGGGAGCTGTGGGGCACTGGCAGGAGGAGTCGTGGCTTTCTCAACCCAGAGAGAGGGAGCGGTGCTGAGTCGATGTTGGTGCCGGTAACGGCCGGTGCCGGCAGGGTCCGGTGCCGAGGAGGCGCTTCTGTCCGCCGAGTAGCCAGCGCTCGGTGCAGAAGGTGGAGGGAAAAGAAAGTGCCGCTCAATTTTGTTCTCGGCTTAAACGCCTTGCAAATGGGGCACTTAGCTGTGAAATACGATCCCCCAAGGCACCGTAAACAGGAGTCGTGTGGATCTCCTGTCAGCAACGGCCGGAGGCCGCCAAGCACGGACTAAGACCGGTGAGCCAGGCATGGCTCCGGCACCAGTTGTGGGGAGGGGGGCTACTCCCCGAAACCCCCGCTAACTGTGGTTAAACTAACTATACTAGCAAAGAAAAAACGCATAAGTATAGATAAATATATATATAAAAGGATTATAACTATATATCTAAATACACAACGAACTACGAGTAGGTAGGAAGTGGAGGTCAGCTAAGCTGCGCTCCACTGTTCCAACGACCTGACCGGCCAGGTTATTTAGGCCTGGTAAGAAGGAACTGAGGAGGGGTTGGGTCGGCAGGGGTATATATATATCAGGCACCATAGTGGCGCCACTCCAGGGGGCGACCTGCCGGCCCACCGAGTGTTGCTAGGGTAAAAGTTTCTCCGACGAACGTGCACGTGGCGCGCGCACACCTAACTGGAATGGATATGAGCAAGCACTCGAAGAACTTTTCATTTTTTTCTTTTATGTGATCTGTATTCCTGTGTGACATGGTGGATCTCGGGACCTTCTGAAGCAATGTTTTGGTCTACTAACCCCAAAGAGTTGGAAGTTACTGCTCTAACTGAATCACAATAAATGTGAGGATGGCTTGTAAGATTTTCATACCTGTTAGAGAATCAGATGATTAGTTTGACATTTCATGGCTTGTACCTGCTGTATTCTTTTTCCATCAGGGGTGTATGAGATGGTAACTTTTCAGATGAAGCCTGGTGGGCCAGCTCTGTGGGGCCAGTCGTTCAGAGCTGCAATCAATGCTCATCTCAGTACAGGCTACGCGAAGCTGATTGGTGTTTTCCACACAGAATATGGATTACTTAACAGAGGTACAATACTAGTCAGTTTCCAGTACTGTCATGGGCACAGAGGGGCAAAGGTGAAAATCAGCAGTACTTATGAGAGTGTTCAGACTCCTGATTAATGTAACTACAACTTTGCAGGCTGCATTTTGGATCCTGGGCCTCTTGTATGGCTTTAGCTCATCAAAAACTGTGGTGTCTTATCATTTCTGTCACCGTAACTTTACTTGCCCAGAGTCAGCATCCATGATGCTAGCACTGAGCACTGGTATTATGATAATGGGGTGCTTGTCTCACTGTAAGCGTGCTAGAAACCAGTGCCAGCACTAGCCCTGTGGGGAATTGAAACTCCATATATACACATCATGCCGATAAGCAAGCCCTGAATCATTGAAAGGATTTAAATTTATAAATAAGTCTGGCTCATGCTTGCTTATGGATCACTTCCTCCTCTCAAATACGCCCAAATTACCAGGGGAAAAGGAGAGCATCTTGGCACTAGTTCTGATATCACTGTAAATGCATGGAAGGGCGCACATGCACCAGGATAGCTCTGCTAGTATCACGGATGCTGCATATGGACTTACGCAACCGTCTACTTAGTCAGATCCAGTGTTTCTTTTGTCCTGGAATCTTGTACACTGTCTCCCTGAATTCAGCTTGACATGGGGTCTAAAGACAGTTTGCTGAAACTAGAGTTGTGGCTTAAAGGGTTAGAAAATGCAGTGTTAAAAATCACCACGAGAAAAGCTCTGCAGAAGGAATGTCTTGTTTGATGAATTGCTGCTTTTGGGTGGAGGATTTCAGAACAGAGCAAAGGACCTGTAGGATATTTCGTACTGTAAATTAGCTACGGTTTTACTCTTCAGTTTGTTATGCTCTTGTTTTCACAGTTCATGTGCTCTGGTGGAATGAGAACCCTGACAGCCGTGCAGCAGGGAGGCATTATGCCCATGAGGACGCCAGGGTGGTAGCAGCTGGTAAGCAAGAAAGCTGTCTCTTTTCAGCATGTGTACTGAAAAGTCAGAATACCGTTAATTTAAGAATGCTGTCTTGTTTTACCTAATTCTGTGTATTTAATTTCAGTGCGGGAAAGTGTTAGATTCCTGGAGTCCCAGCAAAATATGCTCCTGATTCCGATGCCTTGTTCACCATTGAAATAGTTTTCTACCAACGGATGTAATGGAGACAACACAACTTTCATGCAGCATTTTTATCCTGAACTGTCATATGGGTGTCTCTCAATACCAATATAATCTAGCCAAATATTCTTCAGTTTACTGTATGTGGATAAAACCTTAATCCACATGCTTAATCTTAGCTGTAGTCCTCTGCAGTCTGTGCACAATAAGAATTCAAGGCCTGCCCACCATGCCATGAACTCTGCAAATGCTTCATATTAGCCATGAATTTCTCATCTTATTGCCACTTGAAGATGCATCCATGCAGAAGTATTCTAGAATGGGTACAAAAAGGCAAAAGGCCCTTTCCAAAGCTCACAGCTGTCCCAGTGCAAGGATGATCAGAGAGCTGTTATCTGTATAATGTACTTTCCTGCTTCCTGAGGTCACATCTTCCCAGTTACTACTTGCCCAAAAAAGCAGGAATCCTAACCTAGGGTTTGCATGCTGACCATGCGTCTGCTTGTATTTATTATTTTTAATGAGGTTGGAATTAGGTATGAGAAATGTTGCAGTAAAATTGGTTAAGTGGTGATATAGGGAACTCAGCTTAAGTATCAGCAGAACCGTTTTCACTTGAACTACTGTATTGCAATTCACTTAAATTCTTTCTGTTGTGGGTCCACAGCCCTTTATTCAATTATGACTGAACAGTAAATTACATGGATCACGTCTCCATGCAAATACTTGTTTATTGTGCTGAAACTGATTATGAATGAACTAATTAATTCTGAGAGTTTTTGGATTGTGTATCAGATAAACTAGTCCACTGAAGTACATATGCCTATACTTTTGGAGAAAGCTTTGCCAGACTGTAAGGCTTAAAGCCTAATAAAAACATTGATTGTTGTTCTGCATGTTGTATATAGCCATATTACTTGCCTAAAACTCTTCCTGTTCTTTCTATCAAGAGACTGTAACACTTCTATAAATGCAGCATTCTGAAGGTTCTACATGGTTCCAGCCTAGATAATTGTTCCTTTAGAGCCAGTAATCTTGCTGGAAGGAGTCACTGAGTGTGTAGATGCACATTGCTCATCTGTCTGGGACTAAAAATCAAATCTTGGTCTAGTTTACAAAGCATTGCCCCAAGATGTTAATTCAGTTATTTTATATACAAGTTGAGATATTCAGTGTATTTTAAAACTAAAGCCTAGTTTTAAAATAAAAGCAAATGTAAATGGGGAAAATATTGCCCATGGGATGCAACTTTACATTTGTAAAGACAAATGTATGCACTGTAGATAGGCTCTGATTGAAGTTGTTAACTATAATAGCCCCCTTAGCTGTACACTGTATTACAGAGGACACATGCACTAGCCTCAGGATGGTAGGACCAATGTCAGACTCAGTGGAGTCTGACTTCTTCAGAGATCAGTTTTTCCTATCTAAAAAAAAAAATCAAAGTGCTAGATTAGGTCTTTGAACTTGAATCTGATTTATTACACTGCTAGTATCAGTTTTGAATATCTCTGACCTTAACCTGGACTAAGTTTTAATAACCACGTGTTTCATGGCACAGGACACTGAGATTTAACCTTTACCATAGTAGACTGCAGAAGTAAAACTTACATTAATATTGTTTGCATTAAAGGACTAAAACAGTCAGTTCATGGGAAAGGTGTAAAACAATTTTCCACTTAATGTGTGGAAGTTCACATCACAAACCAAACATAAGCGTGTCACAGATTAATAGCACTGCTCTAAACAGTAAATGTATAACAGCAAATTTTTGTAGATGAACAGTGCTGTTACAACTTTATTTTTGAACTCAATACAAGGCAATTAAAATGCCTAATATTCCACAAATAATTATTAGCAAATACAAATATATATATTTATTTTTAATGAAAATGTCCACTGAAAGATTTAACTTAAAAGTTTTGTTGTGAAATCTCTAGATTTTGCAAAGTTAAGATATTCCAATGCAAAAATAGATCCCATGACAGATAGCATAAAGTGCTTGGAATGAAGGACCAACTGTATTTTTTTGAGGCGGGGAGGGAGAGGGGATGAGGAAGGGGAGAAGCACTTTATCTTGGGAAAAATAACATGTATAGTCCTTACTGAAATACAAATATACTACAAAAAGGGTTGCAACAATTTAATAGCATACAGTAAGTGGTAACATTGTTTCAAATACATAAATGCCCTAAATGCAGTTCTATTATCAGAGTGGTTCACAATTATAACACGTGTGGCACCTGGATAATTTTGCCTGACATCCAGCTCCAAGGGCAGAAAGAAGTAGTTGGAAATCATTTCAGCGGGTGAGAGTGCAGTATGTGAGAACTGTATGGCACAGGCTGGATTCCATACAGATTAAAAAAATGTACAAGAGTCAGACATCTCCAGGGACTGAAGAGGTGTGAAACCTTCAACATCTAGTATAACTTTTCTTTTTATCATAGAAGCCAGATTATGCATTAGGACTCTTCAAGGCTTTCTTCTTGGCAGGGTTAGGAGAAATGAGCACATTGTGAATATATGGTCTACCCATTGCAAATGAAATCATACATCAAAAATGTGCAACCATCTGTATGGGTTTAAAATAAACCCCACTGCAGTGGGCTCAAAACTTGCATACCCCACTGTGCATTGCAAGATTGAGTCTATAGCTGTAGTCCTTCTGTTGAGATTGTGAATTAATGCCACTTGTGGCGGTGTTGGTTTTCAGAGGTATTAAATGTTCAGTTGTTCATTGACTCTGAAAATCATATCATAGCCCTGATCCTGCAGCCCTTGGTATCATGAGTTACAGATGCAGGATTGGGCCCAATATTTATAACAGCTCTGCTCCTGAAAATATAATGTATACTGTTAATCATTTGGTGAGGATACTGTAGAAGTCTGAGTTCTTGTAAGTACAATACAGATTATGCTGTAAGAAATGAGGTATACTAGCCCCTTCTTCTGTCCTTTCCCCTCTACAACAGTATTCTGTGAATTAAATTATGAATACAGTATGTAAAAGGCACTTAAGCAGAGCTGTAGATTAGTTTGCTTTATCCCAGTGCAGAAATACAGTGAGGACATAACTCTTTGCACAGTGTTTCATTTAATAAAATGCTGAATTTATCAATGGCAAGATGCTTGGAAGTATATAAATAATCATCACATTGCCTAATGCTGTTAAGTGATTAGTTCATGGCACTTTCCATATTTATTAGTGTAGGACTTCAGGGCATTTACTGAAAAAAATCAAGTCATGATGGAGGAGTATCAAGAGGTAATAAATCACTTTGAGGCCCAGGTTCAGCATGGGCCATAAAGTACGAGTTGCCCTGTTGATGGCAGCGGGGCTGCTCATGTGCTTAGAGCTGAGGCTGGCTCTAAGGGTTGAAGCACAGCTGGGGTGCTCAAGGAACCCATTAGTACAGATGTGCTCCCATAGCACAGCCAGCCAAGGGAGGGTGTCAGTAATTCTCACCATGATAAACATTTTTTTTGTAAAGTTTTGAACTTTAGATTACGGATTGCTGTCACTGTGGTGTTGGGGCTTATGCGCCTAGTCGTTCCCAAGGGGAACTTGAATGAGGTGGTTTCCCACACGAACAAAAGTATATTCCGTGGTTAGATTCACCTAATAACTGAAACTACAGCACATTAATCTAACCATATCTCAATTTCCATGTAGGAGAGTTTCAGGCAAAATGTAGCTGAAGCCAGGGCTAGTGGTACTTGTGAGAACACACAATCTGGGATTTGCACAGACCATGTTACATGCCTATAACAAAGTTATCACTGAAAACAGAGCATGACAATGCTGACATAATGTAATAAATTACACTATGGCTAGAGATCTAATTGAAGCATTTCCATACCTTAACTATGCTGCTTTTTTAAGGACATGTCAATTTTTTTTAATAGTATTATTTATCTCTCTTCAGGTTTTCAGTTTAAGTGACAAAGCCAGAAATGACACCACATTTGAGCTAAGCAATAGCGAATTTCAGGTGCTGGTTACCTTTCTGCTGCCAAACGGGATTTCAAGAATGGACACTACATAGCAGAGTGACTGTCTTTTGTTTTATAATTTACTCTTGGCATTAGCAGCATTAGTGCTGCTCTAGGCTGATCACTAGTTTTGCTTCTCATCCACTGCTCTCTACTCAGTCCTTGTGCAGCCTTCCAAGTGGCACTACTGTGGTAACTCTAGAGGAGCAGCAAAGTACTTAACTACATAAAGGCTAGTTAGGGAGCAGATGATTGGTCACAATGGTAGTGGGACAGTCCCATAGATTTGCAAGGTTCAGTTGTGCACGCTGCCACCCCTGCAGCGGATGATGAGACAGGATATCAAATCTCTGCGTACCATCTACATATGGTATGCTTTGTGGTTTAGGATTATTACCAATTGACCTCCACCAGTCTATACAGATCTCTACAGAATAGTTGGTCAAGTGGTCCCCCCCCCAAAATAAGGCCACAACACTGCCTTTTGGTAACTGGTTGGCACTGACTGTTTCGGTGCATTCATTGCCGGCAATGCATGTAGCACCAGGGAAATTTCACTCCCAGTATGAAAAATTTTTAAGAGTATGAATGTGCACACCTTTAAAATATCAATAAATAATCACTGGCCATGATTCCTCAATAAACGATTGTTGCAACCCTAGGAAAAGTATATGGTGTAAGAACAAAATACACTATGGCTGAAAGCCCAGTGTCCAATGGGTTCCATACTACAGTTTCACAGAGTTATACTGTAATGAACTAGATTCAAGTCAGTCACTTGAGAACAGTACAAGACAATGACTCCAAGAGGCACTGCCTCTGTAACTGAATTTTGTTTTCATTGCATTGAATTGCATTGCATTGAATGATTATCAGTAGAGTGTCCAGTTTACGTCTTTCCCTCTGTATCCTCTAGCTTTCTCCTTTGGGAATATCCCATTCCATGCAAAGGAAGGTGTGCTGTCCCGTCCTGCTCAACACCATGTCCTTGCCTAGGGTAGCTCACACACAACTTTCTTTCACCCTCTCATCTTGCAGAAAGGAAGTAAGGATTGCAATGTCCACAAGAGTCTGGTTTTTGTGCAATGACATGTCCTTTGTGTGGTCATCATCACTTTGGTCCTTGGCAAAGTTTACAAATACCTACAAGAGAAAGGGTCATGGAGTCTTTAGTCACTTTGGGTTCTGCTTAGTGCAGGATGTTTTCCTCTACAAACTGTTTGTTTACCATGGATTCAACCCTGCTCCCTACTGAAACCAATGACAAATTTCCCACTGGCTTCAGTGGCAGTAGGATTAAGTCCAGTATCTACTTCTTGTCAATTAAAATAGAGTTACAGAAGAAAAGCCCAGGTTGAAAAATCAAAAATCTGCCACACAGTAAGCAGCATTGTCCAAAGGCCTCAGCTGCCTTATCAGCTGTTCTGACTACAGCACCCCTCTTCGTTGCACTGGTTTTGCTGGTCACTGCATTGAGCTCAACATCCTATTGATCATTTTCTTCCTAGTCACAACCCTCATTTCATCCTACCTCCCTCTGCATCCTCCTTCTCCCACCCTTTGCTTCTGATCACTCTTGCTTTCAGACTCCTTTTCCACTATCCCCAGAGTGGGACCACTGTGCCAAGCATTCTCCGCAAAACTCTTTCAACACAGATCTCTTCACACCTTTTCCTACTTCTGTACTGCATAGTGCCAGTGCTAGATTATAAACTTTGAAGCAAAGAGTATTATTTGTATGTATGTATTTTTACAGTGCTATGTACCTTGCATTTATAAATACCACTTGTGTTTATTGCATGCTATATACCTTGTACTGTAAAGTATTACTTTGCACTACTATCTGAGGATTTCAAAGGCTTTTATAAACATGAATTTTGCCTCACAAGACCACTGCAAGGTAAGCAGGCATTCTGAACTGCATTTTACAGATGAAGAAACACCTACACAGCGGGTTAATGACTTTACCCACAGTCACACAGGATATCTGTGGAACAAGGAACAGAAACTACGTATCCTAGTGTCCAGTTCCGTACAATTGCAAGACTATACTTTCTCCCTCCAATGTGTTTCTCTTAGCTTTTATGTTGCATTTAGCCTGCATGTTTGGTCCAGAGTAGGGAGAAAAAGATGCAGTGGATAAGCCAATTACAATAATGATGATAATACCTAGCTCTTATGTAGCCCTTTTCATTAGTAGATCTAAAAGTGTATAAAAGGAGGTCAGGAGCATTAGCTGCATTTTATGGATGGGGAAACTGAGATACAGAGAGGTGAAGTGACGCCCAAGCTAGTTGCAGAGTTGGGAATGGAAGTCAGGTCTCCTGAATGCTCTATCCACTAGGCCCCACATAAGTATCCCATTTGCCTTTCTACAAAAGGTGAGATTCACTGACACGTTACAATCTCCATGTAGGAAATACTCAGCTGAAGACAAATGGCCAAACTCTGCTCCCAGTTACACCCTGGAGGTCCACTGAAGTCAGTGGAGTTACTCAGAGTTTCCCAGCTATGTAAAGAGAGGAGAATTTGGCTCACAGTGTACTAGAAACTTACTTGGTCAAGTGTAGTCTGAGAAACGGAGTAGTCTTCTATGTGGAGTCTTTTTTTGTTCTGGGAGAGGATACTAAATATCCTAGCCAGAGAGGATGGCGAGGATGGGAGCTGGTACTGAAGCATGTTCCGATGCTTCTCCTTCAGGACGCTGCCAGGAAAGGCAAGCCCAAAGAATTCCTGAACAGGCTTCAGGTTAGGGTTTGCCCCAGCTATTCGCACTACTATTGTATAACCATCTCCAAACCTGCAAACAGCAGCAAGCAGAGGAGTTTAGGTGAGTCTCTTTGAAAAAGGGGTGTCATTTAAAATGCACAGCCATTTCCTGTAGCTTAAAGAGCAACAAGAAAGCCACATAAGAAGAGCTGAGGAAGGAGAAAAATCACTCACGTCAATATCCCAGCAGTTCAGATTGAACTGCCCTAGAAAAGCAGGCACATTGACAAGTCTATGGCCTGAGCAAATTGAAAGTGCTCACCTGTTCTTCAGATGCTGGACGCTGCCAAGACACCTGAACCGCCCGTTGACCATTATTGCCATTCGAGTGCACAGGGCTTCACATTCTTCCATGCTATGGGGGCAAATGAAAAAACATCTAACCCTGCAAAAAGCCTGCATTTTCTGAAATCATCACCACCACATCACACCAACCTGCATTTACAGAAATGAAGCAGCTGAGCTGAATGTTTAGATTTCAAAATTCACCCCCAATTAAATCAGACTGGAGAAAGACAATGCAGTATATACCCAACTATAATGAACACTACATGCCTGTGAGATGTAAGCACCACTGATCTCCCCTCCTTGATGATGCTCAGGGCACAGTTCCATAAGAAACGGCGTGCCTTGGGATCCATTCCCGTGGTTGGCTCATCCTGAAAAAAACATTTAATAAACCGTGTTATACTGTAACATGCTACTGATACACTATTTCATATACAATTACAATATTTAACTCTGAAGAGTAAAACCCACACCCATCCAAATGATTTTTACTGGAAAAGTTTAAAAAGAAAAAATGTCATGGAAATTTCCCCCCCTTTTTTTCAAAATTTAAAATATGATTTTTATCCCAGAAATTTTAACTTAGTAAAAATTTGTTCAGCTCTATTGTTGGTCAAAATTGGGGAACAAACTTTGTGAATGTTGTAAACTTTTTTCTCTAATTAAAAAATTTGGTCATCAATTTCAACATTGGAAAAAATTAATGAGCTCTAGTTTAAACAGAATGTGTAGCTCTCATTCATCACATACTATGGATGTTAGCAGCTCTTTTTCAAGAATTCACAAAAAGAAAGATAAAACCATTGCTTTCTTGTCTATTCTTTCCTCAAACTGTTCATAAATAAAGGGCTGGATCCGATCATCCATCTATGCACAGAACTCCCTTGAAGTTAAGGGAGTGTTGTATATAAAGCAGTGGCAGGCTATCATCCTTAATTCTTAGTGAGTATCCAAATCTAGACGGTCATTGCCAAAGTAATTGGAAACAACTCTCTGGAACAAATTTCCAAAAATAGAGGCCTGAAGCTCATGCCATATATTTTGCCCTATATTTGTACATGTAACTATATCATGTTCACATATAAGTTGGCTCTTCGCACATACAAATGATTTGTTATGCATTTAAATGTATACTTCATTGCCAAATGGTAAAACTTCACGGACTTCAATGGGAACAGCACTGAGACCTAGTTATTTTTTAATGGAAAAAAATGTTAATACATGAAGAGTCGTGAACTCACCAGGAACACCACTGGAGGGCTCCCAATCAGGGCAATAGCAGTGGAGAGCTTGCGTCTGTTGCCGCCACTGTAGTTCCCAGCATATTTTTCTCCATATTTCATAAGGCCCAGTTTACGAATTGCCCATTCGCCAACCTACAGGAAGAGAGGGCAACATGACCTTCTGAATTGATATCAATGGGTGGGAACTACTGGGCTGGAAGGTAAAGAGTCTTTGGGAAATAGAAAAATATTTAAAAAAATTAGGGCCATCAGTTAATTGTAACTGATTAAAAAAAATTAATCACAATTAATCGCACTTATAACAATAGAGCATCAATTCAAATGTATACATTTTTTTTTTGTTTTTCTACATTTTCAATATTGACTTCAATTACAACACAGAATACAGAGTGTACAGTGCTCACTTTATATTATTTTTTATTACAAATATATGCACTGCAAAATGATAAAAAAAGAAAGAAATAGTGTTTTTCAGTTCACCTCATATAAGTACTGAAGAACAGTCTCTTTATCATGAAAATGTAACTTCCAAATGCAAATTTTTTTTGGTTACATAACTGCACTGAAAAACAAAACTGTGTAAAACTTTAGAGCCTACAAGTCCACTCAGTCCTACTTCTTGTTCAGCCAATCGCTAAGACAAAAAGTTTGTTTACATTGATGGGAGATACTGCTGCTTGCTTCTTATTTACGTCTCCTGAAAGTGAGAACAGGCGTTTGCATGGCACTTTTGTAACTGGTGTTGCAAGATATTTACATGCTAGATATGCTAAACATTCGGATGCCTCTTCATGCTTCAGCCACCATTTCAGAGGTCATGTGTCTACGCTGATGATGCTTGTTAAAAAAATAAGGTGTCGATTAAATTTGTGATTGAACTCCTTGGGTGGAGAATTGTATGTCTCCTGCTCTGTTTTACCCACATTCTGCCATATATTTCATGTTATAGCAGTCTTGGATGATGACCCAGCACGTGTTTGTTTTAAGAACATTTTCACTGCAGATTCAACAAAATGCAAAGAAGTTACTGATGTGAGATTTCTAAAAAATAGCTATAGCATTCGACCCAAGGTTTAAGAATCTGAAGTGCCATCCAAAATCTGAGAGGGACAAGGTGTGCAGCATGCTTTCAGAAGTCTTAAAAAAGCAACACTCTGATGTGGAAACTACAGAACTCGAACCACTAAAAAAGAAAATCAACCAGGTACAACAGTGCCACGTTCTCACTTTCAGGTGATATTGTAAACAAGAATCAGGCAGGATTATCTCTTGGAAATTGTAACCAACCTTGTTTGTCTGAGTGATTGGCTGAACAAGAAGTATGACTGAGTGGACTTGTAGGCATTAAAGTTTTACATTGTTTTAATTTTGAATGCAGTTATCTTTGTACATAATTCTAGATTTGTAAGTTCAACTTTCATGGTAAAGAGACCGCACTACAGTATTTGTATGAGGCAAATTGAAAAATACTATTTATTTTGTTTTTTTTACAGTGCATATATTTGTAATAAAAATCAATATAAAGTGAGCACTGTACATTTTGTATAATGTACTGTAATTTAAATTAATATATTTGAAAATGTAGAAAATATCCAAAAATATTTAAAATAAATGGTATTCTATTGTTTAACAGCGCAATGAATTTTTTTAATGACTTAACGGCCCCAATAAAAATAGATCCAGTTATACAGCACTCTCTTTGGATAATGCTCAGTGCCAGTTCACTTGGTGGCAAGCTACTGTTTCCTTGGGCGTGCAGTAACATGACTCATTGTGCGCTCATTCCTCAAGGTGCTTGCAGTTACTACATACTACCACTGCAGATGAAGGCCCTTAACCTGATTGGGGAAGATCCTCAGCTGCTGTAAACGGGCACAGCTCCTTTACACAGATATGGCCCATTAGTAAGTATTTCCAGACCAGCATTCTATTAATATCTACCACATTTGGGATGCAGATGGTGCATGTTACTGACAGCATGAGAAATCAACAGCAGAGAGGGAGTAAGTTGATACAAATAGTTGATAGTACCAATGGCCTGAATGACTGCTCCAGCACTGGGAACACCCAAATGTCAGTGTTCAAATAATGAAAATGAAATCCCTATAAACTATGAGTGGCCAGACCGGGAAGCCCTTAAATTGGTGAGCATTTATTCCCAATGGACTCAATGGGACTACTCCTCAGAGTAAATGATCAGCAACAAGAATAAGGACTCCACCATTTGTCCCTAAATAAGCATTCCTTAAAGCAACAGATCAGTCTAGGAGTAATGGTGACCAGTAGGAAAAGCCTGGGGAGGGTTTAACTGACTTGGAACCCAGGTTTATTGGTAACATCAGCTGCTCTGGGCAGGACATCGTTGTCCTAGGTAGGAGTGAACAAGTAGAACACTTAGAATCATAGAATATCAGGGTTGGAAGGGACCTCAGGAGATCATCTAGTCCAACCCTCTGCTCAAAGCAGGACCAATCCCCAATTAAATCATCCAGCAGATTTTGTCCCATATCCCTAAGTGGCCCCCTCGGACTGAACTCACAACCCTGGGTTTAGCTGGCCAATGCTCAAAACACTGAGCTATCCCTGCCTTGTTTGGTATTGAAAAAATACAGCAGCTGAGAATTTCGCTCTCCTGTCCAAACCGACGGATTAAAGTGGGCAGTGGAATGCATGCCAGCAAAAATGTGTCAACGGTTCAGCCAGGGTCTGTGATTTCTGTTTTGCGTACCTGGCAGACCTCTTTCTCAGGAACACCTCGTAAAAGTGCAAAGAACTCCAGATGTTCTCTCCCTGTCAGCAGCTCATTAATAGCATCAAACTGAGGGCAATAGCCCATGTTCTGATGGACTCTTTGGATATTAGACAAGATACTGTAAAGCAAGAGAAGATCCATAGTTAGGGTTGTGCAACATCCATTGCCTTTTCAGGTAGGGAACACAGAACAGGGATCTGGAAGTATCGAACACCAGTGGCTTAGGCAAAGCTGTAAATGGATCCCAAAAGCAATTCGAGGTCACAGTAATTTCTTTTAAAATGTGACTGTTAATCATGATGGGTACCATTGTCAAAAATTCCTGTGTAACTTAAGACCCTATGGGCACGTCTATGTGGCAAGTTATTGCGTGGCAAGCCAGGACTGCTACAGCACAGTGAAAGTCCTGGAGTGCCAGCAGGAAGGCAAGCTGCACTCTGGGACTTTGACTGTGCTCGAGCAGTGTCCACACGAGGCATTACTGTGCAGCAAGCTGATGTGCTGAAGTTTCATACTGTGACTTGCTGCACAGTAACTTGTTGTGTGGACAAGCCCTAAGCCTCATTTTGAAAAGTGACTCGGGATTTAGGTACATTTGAAAATGTTACTCTATGACCTTGACTCAGAAGAGCACATGTTTAAAGTTAGGCAGGTTTAGCCCTGGTGCAAGCAGGGGCCAGTCTAGCAAAGTCAGTGGAGTTACATTGCTTGGGAATTTGAGCACACAGGAAGGAGAGAAGCAGAGGATTGTCTTTGGTGTAAAGCAGAGGGAAGTGTCTTCTTCTCACCTGTTTCCCTTCAGATAAGCTTCTCCTCCCGTCACATCTGTATCTCCAGTTAGCATCTTGAAAGTTGATGACTTGCCAGCGCCATTCACTCCCAGGAGGCCAAAGCACTGAAAACATTAAAGACCATATGAGCCCATGTGTATTTGAGTGCACGATTTGGCCTGCAGAATCTTTTATTACTGACAATGACAGGCATAAGGCAGGAAGAAGTCCCTGGACTCTCAGAGCTCAGGGTGAGAGTGAGGGTCTATAGGGAAGAAACCTCTTTTATGTATAAATGTGAGCAAATTTGATCTGGAATTAGCAAGACAGACTAACACTGGCTCCCCCCATTCTGACAGCTGCTCTTCAGTGTAATACCACATTTTCATAGGAAGTTCTGAACTTTATTTTCAACTGAAATCATTTGGAAGGGAGAAGGGAACAAAAGAATTTTATCTGGAGGAATAGCCTCAGACTGCATACCAAACACTAATGTATTTATCCTGCCACCCCCAGTGAGGTCCAGGAGTGCGATTATCCTTGTTATCCTGAGAGATTTAGTGATTTGTCCAAGGTCACACCCAGAGTCTGTGGCAGAGCAGGGAATTGTCTTAAGCACAAGACCATGTCTCCTCTTCATTACAATGAAAACCTCAAGGATTTCAGTTCTTATCCTATTCACTGCCTTCTACTGCTCCTGAATAGTTCAGTAAAAACGAACACAGATCTCGATGACAAATTGGACATTACCTCCCCAGGAGGGATTCCAACACAGATCCGATCAACAGCTGGTTTCCTCTTCATTCTATAAATCTGAAACCAGGAAATACAAATTAATGAGAATGACCAATGTGGGAGGGTAGGAGAAGAGAGAGAATCTGATCCCCACGTACTTCTCAAGACATCCTTAAGCCTCCAGTTCTGATCTCCTTGGACTTGATGGCTAAATTCTCATTGGACTTCAGTGGGACAGGATCAAATCATACTAGCCATACTCTCAGAGGTGACTGGTGGTCGAGATGATCAGGGGAGCTCATTCTGGGGTCTGCACTCAGCATACAGGGCCAGATCCTCGGCTAGGGATAATTGGCATAGTTCTGTTGATTTCATTGGAGGGTCTGGCCCAGTACCTGATTGGGGAAGAAACTGTAATGTGTCAGCCCAGACATGCGAGACTTGTGCCAGAGATGCATGCATTTCTGGATGCAGATGCACTGCTAACATCCACCACATTTTACCTGATGGAAGTGAACTTCTTTTTAAGCCTGTGAATAGAATGTATCTGGGCCCTAACTCAAAGTCCACTGAAATCAGTGGGAGTCTTACCCTTGACTCCCGTGGGCTCTGGATCAGGTCCTGGGTAAGCTGTGTGGTACTGGTGAGGGACTGCCCCAGCCCCAACTTATCTAGGGAAGCATAAGCAGCCCTCTCTCTCTCTCACCTTGGTCAGCTCCTTGATTTCAAGGATGTCACTCTGTCCACCACCACTAATTATCCTCTGCCTCTCCCTCGTCACATCCTCATCCTCATCATTCACAGAAGGCAACTTGGCACTGACAGGCCTTCGAAGAGGAACAAGTCAACATGTGAAAAGGAAAAGAAGAAAGCATCCAAGGTGAATGCATTACAAATGAAAGAGAGGGTGAGACAGGTGTCAATCATGCACCAGCATCCAAACAGAACACACCTGGGAAGCTCTTCTGGGTTTGCAATTCAGCCCTGTGCAGGAGGCTAGCAAGCTGCTTCCCTCCCACTTAGTCCTTCAAAGCAAGGCTTCAATGCACAGGCCATGTGCTGACCCTGTGCATGCAGGGGAACTTCACCCATAGCCAATGCTGATCCGTTTGGTGTCAGAGATTCTATAAATCTTAAATCCAGGCACATGACTCCTAAGGCCTCCAGCACACTCTTGGGCTACTGATTATTGCTGTGTTCGCACAGCGTCCTCCAGACAAAACCAGTTTCACACCAACTAATGTTTGCTCAAGTTCAAAATATTGCCAAGGATCAAAATGTTCTTTCTTCGAGATGCCTCCCACAGCTTGTCTCAGGCTGGTTTGATTGGCTTGGGGTTCACAGGGAGATGGGTTTGCACTGGAATTTTAAACCTGTACTAGAGATGCAAACTTTGGGCCCATTCCCGCTGCCACCCAAGTAAATGGAAAAATGACAAACAGGGTCTGGCTGCACAGTAATTTCCCACTGTGAATTGACAACGAGGTGGTACAATGGCTGGCTGCACAAGCATCATCATTAACACAAGGTTGCTAGCTGTGATTTGACCTTGCTGATTGTCTAAATTGTAGCATGAGTCTTTTGTAGTATGACAGGGCCAGCTGAATCCTATCTGCCACTGTCCTATAAGTCAGAGCCAAGAGCATACCTCAGGCTTCTGTGCATCTTCCCACCCCACAACACTGAGGCATGGTGCAGAGCAAGCTTACCTCGGTTTGATGAAGAACCTGTACTGGATGAGCACTGTGATAAGGAAGAAGACTGCCCCTTCCACAGCCATGGCAAAGAGGTTCCGTCCCACCAGATCCCAGGACAGAGGGGACACAAAACGGTTCTCACCTGTTTGGAAAAGCCAAAGCACATAGTCAGCTTTGGACAGCGGCTGGAGAGACTGATACGAAGATGAAAGGCTCTTGCCCGGAGAGAGCTTACAGACTAATTTTAGACAAGATGCAATGAGAGGGTGATACTAAGGGGAAAGAGAAGACAAAGATAATAAGATCAAGCCAGTTTTGGCTTGTGCACGTAGTACTTTTCTAATAGTCATATCCAGATGTTCATTGTGCTAGGTATTAAAACAGGCTCTACCCTGAAGAGTTTACAATCTAAACAGACAAGACAGTGAAAGGAAGCATTATCCCCATTTTACAGAGGGGGAACTGAGTCACAGGGAGATGAAGTGACTTGCCCAAGAGCACACAGAAAGTCTGTGGTGATGTCAGGAGTTGACCCCGCTTCTGACTCGCAGCCCCAGTGCCTTAACCACACGACCATCCTTCCTCTCAACTTGATGCTGCATTTCATACAACTACATTTTTGCATTTTTAAAGAATCAACGGACTCCCTAATAACTGAAGCTCCCTAACAGCTGAGAAACGATATGCTTGCTAGTCCTGGTAAGGAATCAGATGGGAGATCTACAGGCTCTGGCTAGTTCAGAGCAGACCTCTGTACTGTTTTCATACTGTTAGCTAGGCACTAATCCTGCCAGGCCCTGTGAGCCAAGGGCCCTCAGTTTTTGGTGAGTTCAATGGGAGTGGAAGGCGGTCAGCACCTCCCAGGCTCATGCCCTAGATGTCCAGCTGACGTTATGGATCCCACATTGTATGAGGTCACTTACCAAACCTTTCCAAAGCATCAGCCATGGCCTGATTTTTCACCATATCGATCAGTCCCCGCCCCAGGCAGAAGTGGGGGAAGATGAGAAACACAGACTTCAGGATTTCATTGATGTTGTTCAACTTCTAATGGAACAAAAGCCAAGCACAAATCAGCCACCTGAGCAGCTTCTCAGAGTGGGAACCAAAAAGCAGGGAGGTTTAGCTTGCTGAGGGTGACTGTCCTGTGAATTTGCTTCCCAGTGGGTAGAAACAACCACTCCACCACCAACCTCTGACAGCACGGATTAGACAAACAAACCTGACAAATAATGGGGGAACCCTCTGGACATGATTATAATTGTGCCTCAGGACCCCATGGTGCTACGCACTGTATGTACCAACATCATAAAGATAGTTCGGCTTAGAGAGCTCACAGTCCAAGATTTAGATAATATGCCTGAGGTGAACAAATAGGTCTGGGGTCGAGGTAATGGCAGAGAGGTGGGGTTACCATGCACTGTCTCAGCACCCATAATAGTCACAGATTACCATCAGCTGAACTAATGTCAAGCAGGCATGGGATATCCCATTCTCCCAGGTCTCCAGAGGGCAGGGGACTGGTATTCTTATCTGAGCTTTCATTCCCCCCTCCAAGTGAATACAGAGCTTAGCTTCTCTGCACAGCTTCTTTCCCTTTGACTATCGATTTGAAACAGCTGAACAGTTGTAAGCCCCTTTCAGCAAGGTACATAAGCACGTGACTAGTGCTGCTGATGTCAAAGGGGCTACTCTTGTGCTTAAAGTTACACACATGCTTACGTACCTTGTTGAACTGGGGTCTTCTGGGCAACATGCCTCACTTGCTCCACCATTCCCTATTCTGACCTAGCCTTCCTTACCCCTCCCCTGAACACCAGGGGATACAGAATGGACACCGGGCACTCGCCAGTTCCTAAGGGCAATGTAAAGCAGTGGGGTGGTCAGCGACACATCACTGGGAACATACGTTGTTGGTGAAGAGCTCGAGGACGAAAGTGGCCACGCTGCCATTTATGCCAATGAAGAGATTCACACTGGTCAGCACCACGTAGGCTGTGCTGGGGATCTTGAACACAAAGGAAGCTGGGTACATGAGTGGTGTTATAGACCACCTGGTAAGCAGAAAGACACAGTGTAAGACACGCTCATTCAGAGCACACAGTCCACTGGGGCCTCACAGATCTCCTCGAGAGGTGCAGCTTACCCATAGAGCAGGAGGAGAAGGGCCAGCGCGGGCAGGTTGGAAGAGGACACGTAGGACTTCTGTTGGAAGCAGATGAAGATGATGATGACCAAGGTAGCTGGAACTATGTAGTTGCACTAGGAGGAGGAAGAAATAGCTCCAGGTTACTTGCAAAATAAAATCAAATTTTATGCCCATATTGACTGGGAACATGTCACCTCAGGACAAAATGCAGAGACAAAATTTCTCGATACTTTAAATGACTGCTTCTTGGAGCAGCTGGTACGGGAACCCACAAGGGGAGAGACAACTCTTGATTTAGTCCTGAGTGGAGCGCAGGAGCTGGTCCAAGAAGTATGTATAACAGGACTGCTTGGAAATAGTGACCATAATATAATAACATTTAACATCCCTGTGGTGGGTAGAACATCTCAACAGCCCAACACTGTGGCATTTAATTTCAAAAAGGGGAACTACGCAAAAATGAGGGGGTTAGTTAAACAGATATTAAAAGGTACGGTCACTAAAGTGAAATCCCTGAAAGCTGCATGGACGCTTTTTAAAGACACCATAATAGAGGCCCAACTTAAATTAAGAAACACAGTAAAAGAACTAAAAAAAGAGCCACCGTGGCTTAACAACCGTGTAAAAGAAGCAGTGAGAGATGAAAAGGCATCTTTCAAAAGGTGGAAGTCAAATCCTAGTGAGGTAAATAGAAAGGAGCATAAACACTGCCAAATTAAGTGTAAAAATGTAATAAGAAAAGCCAACGAGGGGTTTGAAGAACGGCTAGCCAAAAACTCCAAAGATGATAATAAAATGTTTTTTAAGTACATCAGAAGCAGGAAGCCTGCTAAACAACCAGTGGGGCCCCTGGATGATTGAAATACAAAAGGAGCGCTTAAAGACGATAAAGTCATTGCGGAGAAGCTAAATGGATTCTTTGCTTCAGTCTTCACGGCTGAGGATGTTAGGGAGATTCCCAAACCTGAGCTGGCTTTTGTAGGTGACAAATCTGAGGAATTGTCACAGATTGAAGTGTCACTAGAGGAGGTTTTGGAATTAATTGATAAACTTAACAGTAACAAGTCACCGGGGACCAGATGGCATTCACCCAAGAGTTCTGAAAGAACTCAAATGTGAAGTTGCGGAACTATTAACTATGGTTTGTAACCTGTCCTTTAAATCAGCTTCTGTACCCAATGACTGGAAGATAGCTAATGTAACGCCAATATTTAAAAAGGGCTCTAGAGGTGATCCTGGCAATTACAGACCGGTAAGTCTAATGTCAGTACGGGCAAATTAGTTGAAACAATAGTAAAGAATAAAATTGTCAGACACATAGAAGAACATAAATTGTTGGGCAAAAGTCAACATGGTTTCTGTAAAGGGAAATCGTGTCTTACTAATCTATTAGAGTTCTTTGAAGGGGTCACAAACATGTGGACAAGGGGGATCCAGTGGACATAGTGTACTTAGATTTCCAGAAAGCCTTTGACAAGGTCCCTCACCAAAGGCTCTTATGTAAATTAAGTTGTCATGGGATAAAAGGGAAGGTCCTTTCATGGATTGAGAACTGGTTAAAAGACAGGGAACAAAGGGTAGGAATAAATGGTAAATTCTCAGAATGGAGAGGGGTAACTAGTGGTGTTCCCCAAGGGTCAGTCCTAGGACCAATCCTATTCAACTTATTCATAAATGATCTGGAGAAAGGGGTAAAAAGTGAGGTGGCAAAGTTTGCAGATGATACTAAACTGCTCAAGATAGTTAAGACCAAAGCAGACTGTGAAGAACTTCAAAAAGATCTCACAAAACTAAGTGATTGGGCAACAAAATGGCAAATGAAATTTAATGTGGATAAATGTAAAGTAATGCACATTGGAAAAAATAACCCCAACTATACATACAATATGATGGGGCTAATTTAGCTACAACGAATCAGGAAAAAGATCTTGGAGTCATCGTGGATAGTTCTCTGAAGATGTCCATGCAGTGTGCAGTGGCAGTCAAAAAAGCAAACAGGATGTTAGGAATCATTAAAAAAGGGGATAGAGAATAAGATGGAGAAATATCTTATTGCCCTTATATAAATCCATGGTACGCCCACATCTTGAATACTGTGTACAGATGTGGTCTCCTCATCTCAAAAAGATATACTGGCATTAGAAAAGGTTCAGAGAAGGGCAACTAAAATGATTAGGGGTTTGGAATGGGTCCCATATGAGGAGAGATTAAAGAGGCTAGGACTTTTCAGCTTGGAAAAGAGGAGACTAAGGGGGGATATGATAGAGGTATATAAAATCATGAGTGATGTGGAGAAAGTGAATAAGGAAAAGTTATTTACTTGTTCCCATAATATAAGAACTAGGGCCACCAAATGAAATTAATGGGCAGCAGGTTTAAAACAAATAAAAGGAAGTTCTTCTTCACACAGCGCACAGTCAACTTGTGGAACTCCTTGCCTGAGGAGGTTGTGAAGGCTAGGACTATAACAGCGTTTAAAAGAGAACTGGATAAATTCATGGAGGTTAAGTCCATTAATGGCTATTAGCCAGGATGGGTAAGGAATGGTGTCCCTAGCCTCTGTTTGTCAGAGGGTGGAGATGGATGGCAGGAGAGAGATCACTTGATCATTACCTGTTAGGTTCACTCCCGAAATCGGAATGAGGTTCAACAAGGACAAGGTTGGCAGAGTCCTGCACTTAGAGACGGAGTATATGAATCTTCTTGCAGGTACTAAAGACACAGCAGGGACCTGAAGTGCATAGGCCGGAGTCATTGTCTAGCTCCCTCATGTCCCAGTTCGGTGCTACAGAAAGGGACCACCCAGTGGGGGTCTATTTGAAATACAATCGGAGTACTGATGACAGCTCATCCTAGGATCTCTGTAGACACATAGTCGCGATGAGGCCCGTTTGTTGCCGTTTGGAAAAAGGCTAACATCGGCATTTGGGCCTTGGCTTGTAGTTAGGCCTATGCTGCGCTGACCACTTTGGCCACAGATCTCCGGGACATATCATTCCCGCTCTATTCGGCACTGGGTGAGGGCCTCAATCTGGAGTAACGTGTCCAGTTTTGGGCCGCTATACCTCACGAAGGAATGTGGAAAACTGGATAAACAGTCACAGTGGGGCCACAAAAAAATGATAGGGGGTGCAACCTGGGAGCCATGACTTATCAGGCAGAGGCCTGAGGGAACTGACGTCATTATTATCTTGAGCCGTCTGCAAAGAGAAGAACTTGAGGCAGGGATTGATAGCTGTCTTTGCACACCGACGTGAGACTAGGGGGTTTCCTAAACGGATGGAGCTACGACGTGTTCTCTGGCTAGAGTCCTCAACTACCTGAAAGGGGGTTCCAAAGAGGATGGAGCTAGAGTGTTCTCAGTGGTACCAGATGACAGAACAAGGAGTAATAGTCTCAAGTTGCAGTGGGTGAAATCTAGGTTGGATATTAGGAAAAACTTTTTCACTAGGAGAGTGGTGAAGTGCTGTAATGGTTTACATGGGGAGGTAGTGAAATCTCCATCCTTAAAGGTTTCTAAGGTCAGGCTTGACAAAGCCCTGGCTGGGATGATTGAGTTGGGATTGGTTCTGCTTTGAGCAGGGGGTTGGACTAGCTGACCTCCTGAGATCCCTTCCAACCTTGATATTCTATGATTCTATGAAATGGAGGAAAACAGGGTAAAAATATGGGAATAGAATTGAAAATGATGATGCTATCTGCTCAGAAAATAAGCTAGCACATTATACATGGTGATTGGAGAGCTTGCCAGCCACTCCACATCTTCCTTAGTCCAGTACCGGAAATGTACTATGTACTCGTCCTAGGGTGAATCGGAGTGCCCAGATGTTAAAATAAAAGAAGAGGAATAAGTCAAGGTGTTCATTACTGTCACACTTATTTGTATTACAGTAGCCGGATACCGATGGGAGGTTTTTCACATATGGGGCCCTGTTGTGCTGGCTCTGGACATGCTGAAGAGCTAGCAATACATTAAAAGACAGGATAAAAGGTGGGAAGGGAAACAGAGGTGTGGAAAGGGGAAGTGACTTGCCCAAGGTCACAGAACAGGTCAGCCAGCAACAGAGCTGGGAATCAAACTCTGGAGAGCTGAGTCCCAGCGCAGTGCTCTGATCACACGGTAGACTCTTCAGCACTAGCTAATGTCAGTAAATTCCCCTGAAAGTGGGAGTTCACCATGCCCTTTCAGTAGGTGTGTGCACAAGGGCCAAATTCAGCCCAGCCAGAACTCCGTAACCGCACCAGCTTATACCAGGAATGGTCAGCTGTGCTGGCAGGACAGCCAGGTGGGTGGAGCAGGGGCAGGAGCAGCTTGTCAGAACTACCATGCATTCATCACATGCATCCCGTTAGGGCACGTAGAAGAGCGCACACTCCTTCATCCCAGCGAGCTCTGCAATGAAGGTGCAGTGCCTTTGCGTCTCTGCATTGCCCCCACAGCAGGCCTGGGCCTAATCGTCACAAGCTGGCCTGAGTTTTACAGCGATGAGTATTATACACATTGTAACCTGCTCTAAAGGATGAGCTCCTATAAGGCAATCTTACCATATCCCAGACGAAGTTAGCCAGCCAGTAGATCACCGGTTTCACTCCACTGATGAACTGCAGGTGCTTGGCCTTGCTGACCCGCTCCTGGATCAAGAAAACCACAAAGCTGGCTGGGACGAAGGACATGGCGAAGATCACGCAGATGGAGACTAAAACGTCCACCGATGTGGTCATCCTGGGGAAAGGGAAATCAGAGTGGTGATAAATTATTGGCAGAATCTCCCTCCATACCGTGCCAGTGCACATTAGCACCATAACCTGATTGGAGCCCAATTTTGCCACCCTCACCACACAATGGGAATACAGGTGGTAGAAGTGGGCCCTCTGTTTAAGCCCTGTTGCAAGTATTTTCATTGAAAGGGCACTGTTAGGCCGGATAATGATGAGAGGTCTTTCACATGTGTCTAACCATAAGGGAAAATGTATGGATTTATACCTGATCTTTACTCCACCAAAGATTTGTGTGTGTAGGATACTGGCACACGAGAGCAAACCTCTGCCCAGCACTTTTCTAGCGTTAACAAGCTTCAGTATAATGCAGTTGGGAGAGTCAGAGACCGAGATTTGCAAAGCTGCTTAGGGGATTTGGACAAGTCCCATTAATGTAATGGGAATTGGAGATGCAATTCGCATAGGTGGTTTTGGAAACCTCAGCCTGGAGTGCTGCAAATCCCTAGTCAGATCCTCAGCTGGTGACTACAACTGGCCATGTTAATCCAGCTTGGCTCTGGTCCGCTGGCTTTTGAATAACTAAGGTATCCTCGTTATTTTATTTACCCGCTCCTCTCCCCCAACACTCATTTCTTGCAGCTTCCTTAATTCCAAGGCACTTTCTTCTCCCCTCCCTTCCATTCCCCGTAGCCCCTCGTCTCCAGCAGGCTGCAGATAATGTTCATACTAGGACGTACAGGGCGACCTCGGAGATCTGCTGCTTGGTGAGGTTGAGCGGGTGGTTGAATGCGGTGATCCCGTAGGTGCTGGGATTCTTGCCGTCCTGAAGGTTGGCCCGGAGGATGGCATTGTTGATCACATTTAGGAAGGAGCCAATGGCATGCCAGCCTTTGTTATTGAACCAAACCTGAAAAGCAACATGCCAGCATCAATAGGGTTGCCAGCCATGCCTTCCATTCTACAGGCTCTCCCATGTCCATAGCCAAGGGGTTCAGAGGTCTACAGCCACTTGGGTGGTGGTGGGAAGATGTACTGATTCTTCCTGCCTTTTTGCAAACTACTGTCAGCCACCTCAGTGGTCTCCTGAATAAAGGTGGTAGCATCACTTCAGTTCAAATGAGGGACCTGGGATGTTCATGAGATCCTAAGCATGGGTGAATGGAGGCATATGGCTCGTGTGCACTGGAAAAGCACAATCTATGGTTCCTGTGCTGGAAACAGGTAAGTGCCACGATCTACTGATTTCCAAGACCCTTTGGAGTCACTAGGCTTTGGACTGGGGTCCAAGAGGCCACTCTTTCCTGGAAAATCCCACACAGGGATGTTCGCAGTTTTTATTCTATTGGCAAATGATTCAGGCACAGTGCCCCCTGTTCTGAACACATGCTGCATACAGACCGCTGGGGCATTGCAGATTAGAAGCAGAGCTGGGGTTTAAAATGCAAGGCTCTGGCTTTGAATATCAGGCACAGCAGTGGGTGGGCAGGATTTACCTTCACATTGTTTTTTGTGTCCATCCCTTTCATGAAGCTTCCTAAGCTGTGAAGAAACTGATCTCCAGAACTCCCCTGTGAACAGCACACAATGGCACATTTGCATCATTCATTATAGACAGTGCAGCGGATACCTTACTATACTGTTTGCTTTGCCACAGATTGGGGAATGGGAAGGTGCCCCAGCCTCACACTCCCCCTGAGCTGCAGTCCCAGGGCTCAGAAACCCTCACTATTCTTCTGTGATGACTCCAAAGCAGGCAGGAAGTTGAGAAAGCCCCAGAGAACTCCAGAACTGTCTTTTGTGTGGTAGCAACTAACCAGCACAACACCACACAGAACTTTCCTATTATAGCAGCTCTCAGAGACACTGTGTCATAAATACTTGCCATCCCAAGAAAATCAATAGCCTAGATTCCTTCCTGTGCCAAGATCCATTAAGTGCAGAACGGTGGGCCAAGGCTCACTGATTCTCTGAAGCAATTTGCACTTCCCTGGCACAGGTTAGAGCAGCTGAGAGGCTGCTCTAATTTACACCAAATGGCAATCGGGCTGGATGGGGCATAGGGGCCCTCTACTCCTGTGCCATCTGAGAGTAGGGAAGCTCTGAGCTAGCTAGATCCAGCTGCTGTCTGGCTGCTCTGTAACAGCAGAGTGGCACAGAGAGGCCAGAATGAATGAGAATATCAGGCTTGATTTTTTCCTCCAGTTCTCATGTTGCGGTTCTGCAACACCCAACCTACTCCCTGCTCTCTGAGATTCTGAGCTGTGCTAGCCGATAGTAAATGCGGTCACTGACTCCCACTGACATCAATGGAAGCTTACTGGAGTGAAAAAGGAGTAAAATAAGAATATGGACCTCAGGACTTAGTCCTCTCTAAGTCAGCTTCCTGACTCCACTTTGGGTTTACATGATCAGGTATTCCGAGACCGCAGTTACCAAATGGTTCTTCTGAATGTGAACAATGATGACTCCCCCACAAATGCAGTTATATTACAACCCATGTTAGCATAACGTAGCTCAGCACATTGTCCTTTAGCTCAGGCAGAGGAAACTCATATTTTTACACCCAAAGGTCTAAATCCCTGCTGGCCACATTCCCTCCCACCCCCAAGGGGGTACTAGGATATCAGCTCATTCTGAACCCATATGAAATTGCTCCTCACCTTGGCTACCTCTAAGATTTTCTTCACTTGCTTGATGGCATCACTGACTTCATCACTGGGAGGAAGCAGGAGGGAACTGCTGGCACCCACTGAAAACCCACCATACCTGAAAGCACAGACAGACAAGAAAGTGAAGCACAGACTGACTCTACAGTTTTCAGAGTAGCAGCCATGTTAGTCTGTATCAGCAAAAAGAACAGGAGTACTTGTGGCATCTTAGAGACTAACATATTTATTTAAGCATAAGCTTTCGTGGGCTAAAACCCACTTCATTGGATTCATGCAGTGGAAAATACAGTAGGAAGATTATACACACACACACACACCATGAAACAATGGATGTTGCCATACTAACTCTAATGAGAGTAATCAATTAAGGTGGGTGTAGCAGGCTGGACCCCGCCTCCCCCCGCCTTGAAGGGTTAAAAACAGCCCTGAGAGGGGGCTGGGGCTGGAGAAAGCAGCTTTTAGGCTGGGCTGATTGGGGGAAGTGCCTGCAGCTGGGGCCACGCCCCCAAACAGAGTCAGCTGGCTCTATAAAGGCAGAGAAGCCAGGGGAAGACATGAGTCTCTCTCTGTTTGTAGGGTACTTGAGTGAAGCAGGGCTGGTAAAAGGCAGAGGCTCGGGGGAGCTCTAGCCTGGAAAGCCCCAGGCTGTGGCTTAACACAAGGCCAACAGGTACTGGGGGTTGCAGAGGGCAGCCCAGGGGTAGGCCAAGGCAGAGATCCAAACCCAACCTTGCCAGTGATGAGTAGGCTGATCCTGCAGTCTGCCCCAGGGTGTGGGGCTAGACAATGACTGGCAGTAGCCTTATACTGAGGCAAGGTGGGAATAGTGGGTGGGGGTTCCCTGGGGAGGGGAGACCCTAAGACGGAGGGGTTACTGCCAGGGGGCAGCACCCCAGGTAAAAGGGCACCGGTGTCCAGGGAGGAACATGGGGGCCAGAGGACAGGCAGATCACTGGTCTGCAAAGGGTGCTCTGGAGCTGGAATTGAGCTAATTCCCTGAGAGACCAGCAGGAGGTGCTGCAGGGGTCAGTCCACTTCTCTACAGTGGGCTATTATCAGCAGGAAAAAAACACTTTTGTAGTGATAATCAGGATGGCCAATTTCCAGGAGTTGACAAGAAGTTGACTCTACAGTGACCTCCGTAAAAGGCCCTTTTTCATCACCTGTGGCTTTTAGCTTGCTGCTCTATGCTGGGATCTAATACCTCAAGTTTAGGCCTTCAGTGACAACCTGAAGTTTACATTTTTGTGTTAAGCTTCCATTCAATAGGAGCCTCTAGGGATGTCCACACAGCCCACAGCAGTGAGCCTGCCATGTAGACATGCCTGAACTCTCATAACAGCAGGTGCTGAACCAAACAGGACTCCAACTCGCTGAGGTCTCATAAGGTGACCACAGGACATTCAGGGTTATTCCTCCCAGGAGCTGTGCTAGATTTCTGGTTAATTCCCCCAAACAAAATTAGATCTGACTGTTTACAAAACTAACCTGTGGCCTTTCCACACTGCAGCCCAACCTGTCAGCTTGCTGTCCTTTAATCACGCAGGGGTTAAAGGAAGGGGAAGCAAGGCGGAGAAGCAGCTGCCATTCCACTGCTAACAGCAGAGTGGGGTCCTCTCTCTCAGAGCAATGCTCCCCCACAGTGCTCCTGGCCCCTCTTAGGATGGCACAATTGATTGTAACCAGTGTAATGGCCTGATCCTGCAAGGGTTTGCTAATGAGCATCCTGCTAACTGGAACTACTCACAGTAGCAGGCGTTGTAGTAGGCAGACAGTATTTGCAGGATTGGACCCCTTGGCTCTTTTCAGTTTGCTCACAAAGCGCAGTGATTAGGGAAAGGCTCAGTAATTGCGGATACTATTTCTAGTGCAATGCTAAAAACAATCGTTTTATTGAAATATTTCCAGTGGGTTTAGATTTTGAAGAAAGCTTCGTTTTACAAATATTAAATTTAGGGGCAAATTTGACCGGACAGCAGCCCACAGAGCATGGTACTCAATCGGTTAATGAGCCCCAAGCAACCTAAAGGAAGGACAGTAACTTACCTGAACTCATTCACCCAGATCTTGTTCCTTAAACTGGGAAGGCAAAGAGTAGAAACAAGCCTGTTATTTATGAGATGGGCCATCAATCAGACCTACCCTCCAGCCATATGGACACAGACTATAGTGAAACAGAAGTGCATTAATGCTTTGTGTAACTCCAGGAAGTTCAGTTGTCACCCAACATTGATATAGCAGCTCCGGGCTCACTGCACTGCACTGCCTTGGCCCATGGGATAAAGCAGAGAGGGACCTGAGCTGGAACTGGAGTCAGAGACACTTCTGAACTTGGCTGAAGTTTTGGGTTGAGCCCGTTGCTGGATTCATGGCCAACATGCTGCCTTTGCATCACACAAAAATGGGAAAATGGGAAGCTGCTTACAAAATTTACCCAGGGTCATGGTGGATTCTCCATCACAGACAAGTTTTAAATCAAGAGTTTTTCTAAAAGCTCTGCTCTGGGATTATTTTGGGGAAGTTCTCTGGCCTGTGTTACACAGGAGGTCAGGCTAGATGATGACAATGGTCCCTTCTGGCCCTGTAGTCTATAAATCTAAAACAGGAAGGGACCCAGCAGTTTCAGACCATGTTTTTAAAAGCCTCGTGTTTTACTCCAGGAAGAAACATTTCAGTTAGTTGAATACTTTGTTAGAAATACTTCCTGCTGACTTGCACCAGCCATTGAGAGAACAATCAAAGTGAGTTTGAAACTTAAGGTCTGATCCAAAGCTCACTGAAGTCAATGGAAAGACTCTCACTGACTTTGCATTAGTCCCTCCAAGGCGATCAGGAAGGGACTATTAGCTATGCACTGGTGGGTCTAAACGAGCCTAAACAGGGGTGGGCCAGGAGAAAGCGCAAATTAGACTCACTGAGCCTCCCATAGTCTCAACTCTGCAGACGGCCCAGAGTTTAAAGTTCTCCATGGGTCAGATTCACCCCATGGGAGTTATGTGGTGCACAAGTCTCTGCACACGCGTAGCAGCAATCACTAGGGAACAATATGTGTAATAGGCACCTTTTCCCAATGATCTGTGCGTAGGTCTTCACCAGATAGTCCGATATGTTCCGGCCCGTCAGGTTCTGCAGGATGTCACCAGTGTTCTGTTCTCTCTGGTGCCATGGGAAAAGCAGAGACTTGGAATCGAGTATGCTTTCCTCGGCTTCATGCATAGCCCCCGCAAAGACCCAACCCAGCCGCCCATTCTCTACACACATCCCCGTGCTGCTCTGGAGATACAGAACAGCTGAGACCTCTCCTACCTGTGGAGGAGGCAGCCCCCCTGCGCCAGGAGGGCACACAGGGAGCATTTTCTTGATCTTCTCATTGCTGCATTCGCAGGCTGGGGAGGGGTTCTCCAGGGTCCAGTTGCCATTCAGGAAGATGTCCAGGACCGTGTCGGGGACAGAGGAGGTGGTCCATTCAACCTCTCTGACCAGGCAAGGAGTGTCTCTGCATTAGGCCAGAGCCAAGACAAATGCAACTTTTTATAAAGACAGGTCAATTTGCTAAATTATGCAAATAATCAATGCTAGTCAACGCACAGAGGGAGTTTTCTGAAGTGCTCAACTTGGGCCTAGCTCTGCTCCAACTGAAATCAACAGTCAAACTCCCACTGACCTAGCCCGGCACCTGTGGAAGGCAAAGGGAAGGCTCTCATTAACATCAGTGGGAGCAGAGTCAGGCCGACGCCAGGCACTGTAGAGAATCCCACCATTATCATCCCTTTCTGGGGAGTTTAAAGTGCTTTATTTAACTCCACCTCACAACCCCCAATAGAGCCACTTTGTGGTGGGGGGACGCCGCCACACAGCGATGTTGAGGGGCTTGGCTGGGCCTTTGGAGTGAGCATGGAGCTGTACTGCCCCAGGGTAGCACCAAGAAGCAGAATGTCTCGGAGCTCCCATTCCTGCAGGGCAAGTGCGCCTGCTACTGGACAACTTTGCAGGTGCAGATAATTCCCCCTCAACCAACCGGCCTACCCCATTGCCTGATGTGTGGGGCAAGGAGCTATGGCCCATTACCTCCCTACCCAGTTTGGGGCAGTGACTTCAGTTCTGGGTGGCCTGTATACAGATCACACAAAGGTTGATGGAGCGGGGGAATGGGGAGGGTTCTCCTTTGTGCCTTCCTTCCAGGCACAATCTGGCCATAAATGACTTGCCCAAAGCCATTCAGCAAGTCCATGGCAGAGGCCTGTCTCCAGGCCTCCCATCCTGCCTGCTAGCCATGAAAGTACACTTGTAGAAGCCACACACACAAAGAAATCCTACAGAACATGAAGCAGAGAACTGTGGGAGCAAAACAACGAGACCAAGCCAACGATATATGGCCAGTTTGGCTTTTCTTTTCAAAGCCAGATCCTCACTGCTAGTAACTTGGGGAACACCCTTACGTCTCTATCTTGGTCAATGGCAGTTCCCAGCATGCTGCCTGCACGGAGCACTAGCAATGGCCTGGGAACCCCTGAGGGCAGGTTCTTGAAGAGAGAAGGAAAGAGGTCATTTTCACAGTATATGTCTGCATCCGTGTGCGCTCTGTTCTGCACTGCAGAGTGAGTAGCTCCCATTAACGTCTGGGTCAATACTCTTAGTGAGCAAGGGGAAGGAAAAGGTAGGGCCTGAGCCTGAAACCCTGGCTTATCCTGAGTGGCAGTGCCAACAAAGGATGCAATCACAAATGAATATTTTCATACAACATAGGAGGCAAGGGGCCTGCACCTCTGAAGGAGGAGCTTTCATATGAGTCCAGGCCACTGGGATCAGGCCTTCTGCTTGATATTTCCCTAAGATGATCACTACAGCTGCTTCTAATTAACCACTGCCATTGCAACAATCCAAACACCACACCCATCACACTGATGCTACAACCCTGAAAGCTGATTCTGAGGCCGGTGGCAATAGCAGCTGTGGAGTTATGTGACACCCATTAACAGCATCCACCAGTCCCTCAAAGCAGCAGCAACGTGAAGTGGCTTAGAAATGACAGAGCTACCCCTTGTGCCTGCCCTTGCTCAGATTCTACTTACGGAATGGAATGTCCTTCCACACAGCGGGTCCCAAAGCCGGGTTCATTGAGAAGAGTGTTCATAAGCTTCTGAGTGCCTGCATCGTCTGGCGCATCATTGCTATGGGCGCATCAAAGAGACACATTCAGGGCACCGAGATAAGGCATGTGCAGCAAAGCCAGCAACACGGCAGGGCAGAGACACAGGTAAGACTGGAGGAAAAGGAGCTGGGTGGAAAGTTTCCTTTGTGGCATGTGTGTGTTTCTCTCTCACAGACATACGAAAAGTACTGTAACATTTGGAAAGAGTTTGGGATACTTTTAGCTTCTTTTTTGTGTGACTTAGCATCTGAGAACAAAGTGAATTGAGATCTAAGGAAGAAAAGTGCCAAACAGTATAATATTCCTCCTACCATTCAAACTCACTCTTATTGGAGCTTGCCTTGTTAAAGCTACAAACAGGGATAATGGTGTCTTTTCTTTACTCTGTACTTCGGAGCTACAGACACAAATGCAAACTGTGAGGTGATGAGACCGTAATGGTGAATAGAGAAAGCAGAACCAGTCCTAAAGACGCCTATTTAATGTTTTCTGGTCATTTGCAAGGTACCTGATAAAGGTATACTGCTCATCGTACATCCAGGGCTGCAGTTCCAGGCTGGGGTATTTCCCAAAGGGAGGTACAATCAGGCTGAACATGAGAGCAATGCACACAAACACGGCAGGCAGTACGATCTGAAATCACAAGGGAAGTGGCAGAGCCACCTTTAAAAGAAGCGTCCCCACAGATATCAGCCACCCAGAGCCACTCGGAAACACTAGTAGAACTGGGCCATGTTTCGGTGACTTCTGCAGGAGTTGCTGCCTGGTCTCACCTGGGCGAAGAAACCCTTCCTGCTGCGCCTGGCAATGAGCAGCCGCTTCCACAGCAGAGCTACGAACTGCTGCTGGATGAGCTTCCAGCCCTTCATCTGGTAGGACCCTTTGCCATCCATCCCACTGAGCAGGTCTGTCTCTCTGGATTCTGCTGACAACAAATGATACAGGACTCTCACCCACAACAAACAAAAGCAGATTTCCTTCTCCTTCAGAGGCTGCTCCTGCTTGTGCAGACAGGACCCTGGTGGCTGCCCATGTTCTTACCACCATGTCTCCTAGACTCGCTCTGAGCACTATGGTGTGCAGTATGGCATGGGGAAATGATCTCTCATGAATATGCATCAAAGTGTTTATCTTTCTGCATCACCGAGGCTGAGACTACCTTTCCAGACTACCTTCAGATCTGGCTGCCATTCATTTCCAAAGGGAATGGGCAGCCAGATCTACTAAGCACTGTTGGAAACCTCAGCCTTACAGTCTATACCAGCGGTTCTCAAACTGTGGGTCATGATCCCCTTTGAATGGGGTTGCCAGGGCTGGCTTAGACTTGCTGGGCTCTAGGGCTGAAGCCGGAGCTCCACTGCTCAGGTTCCAGGTCCCCTGACTAGAGGCCGAAGGCCTTGAGCTTCAGCTTTGACCCCCCCTGCCCAGAGTGATGGGGCTTGGGCTTTGCTCTCCTCCCTCTCCCTGGGCAGTGGGGCTTAGGGGTCATGAAGTAATTTTTGTTGTCAGAAGGGGGTCATGGTGCAATGAAGTTTGAGAACTCCTGGTCTATACTCTGTTCACTAAACCCCTCTCAGAAGCAGAGTTGGGCCAGACCAGAAATGCCAACTCTGAACATTCCCAAACATTGGGGAAAGTTCCACTCTAGAGTGGAACTTTTTAGGCCAGGTCCACCTTTCATTATAAGGTGCACCATAAGGCAGGTGCTTTATATATTTATCCTGAGGAATAAGAGTATTAAGTTGGCCTTAGGGAAGGGGAGATGCACCTCAAAGGGCAGGAGAATGTTGATATAACAGCTGAGATCCAGCAACATCTGGACATAGAAAGCCCCTGCTTGAGTTATTGTGGCCCGGTCACATTTCCATAGTCTAGATGTCACTAGGGGCACCTCTATACTATAAAATGACCTGACGCAGTGTCTATGGAAATCACTGAAAAAGCTCCCATTTGACTCAACGGGTTTTGGGTCAGGCCCTTAATCTGTCCCCTTTGGACAGACTGTTTTATGCATATTCACACATTAGCTTCTGCAGGGCCCCAGAATGAGTTGGGATACCTAGTGCTGATGCGTAAATAAACCTTGTTCCTCTTGCCTTGGCCCATACAGGGAACTAGAGATTAATAAACATCCTGTATGAGGATGGAGCATCCAAGGTTAAGTATGTCAGGAATTCTAACACACTTCAACAAATGCAGGAGAAACTAATAGGACATTTGCTGCAAGGAATTTAAATAGCATCCAAAACTCTTCAAAAGTGTGCTGGGTAGTTTGTTTCAATGTCTGCATAAAATCTAGTATTTCTTGCATTGTGATTCACCCAAGAACATGGACAATGAACACATTTCTTTAAAACCTTAATGTTTTAGAACTGTAGATCAGTAATGAGGCACAGACAGACAGAGCTGAGATTATTGCATTGCAGTTCTTTCCATCTTTACCTGGATCTATATCTGAATCATTAGGGTCGAAAGCATCATCTTCCGTGAATGGATGAAGGCAGCTCTGCCTGTCTCCAAAGACACGCCTGTTCCTTCTTGCAGGTAATGTGCCATCTGAAGAGGACAGCACATGTTAGCTGATTTACTCAAGTTAACAAAGACAATGAACAACCCTATTCTTCTATAAGCCCCAAAGCACGGGGAACTGAAGTGTTACCAGCAAACTACTGTATAGAAATCTTCACTGAATATTTGCTTTCAACTTTTAAGAAGTTCCCATATGCAGACTGAACAGCTGTGGACTGCCTCTAAGCTGCTGCTGAATTAGCACCAGAACTGGGAAAAACTACCACACACCTTTGCATTGATATGTAAAGTGAACCCATGAGCCAGTTTTTCACATGGTGTCCAAGGAACTTACCTTTAAGGGCACTTCAAATGTCCTGGTTTTTCATTTATCAATTAAAATGTGGGGGGCGGGAGGATAATCCTAAAATGTTAATTCAAGATGTATTGTTACATCAAACAGAATTTGCTCTGTTTCTCCCAGGAACAAAGAGACTATTGGAACAAATTTGTGGTGCGAACAGCAGCATGTGGAGTGAAAAGAAAAGTCAACTGAACATAGATACTTGCTCAGAAACTTACTTAATGACACTTATTCAATGTTTCATGATAAACTCATTCAGACACTAAGTTACTGGAAAAAATCCTCCATTCCAAGAAATATGTGCATGTGTCTTGACACTCAATAATGACATTTTTGTATGGCTATTTTGTGGCTTTAAAAAAGTCACCACAAAAGTGTTCCAGTTTCTGATTTTGAAAATAATTTGTGTAGCATCTTTCACTTGTGGCTTCTACACCAGGGCAAGAACCATCATTTTACAGATGGAAAAGTTGACACCCAGAGAGGTCAACAGATTTGTCCAAAACTACAGAGCGTGTAAGTGGCAAAGTGGGAAACAGAACTCAATTCTGTTTCTAAATTCCACCCCCTTGCTTTAACCACTAGACATGGGGTTGGTAGCCTTTCAGCAGTGGTGTGCCGAGTCTTCATTTATAAACTCTAATATAAGGTTTCGTGTGCAAGACATACATTTTAACATTTTTAGAAGGTGTCTTTCTATAAGTCTATAATATATAACTAAACTATTGTTGTATGAAAAGTAAATAAGGTTTTTAAAATGTTTAAGCAGCTTTATTTAAAATTAAATTAAAATGCAGAGTCCCCTGGATTGGTGGCCAGGACCTGGACAGTGTGAGTACTACTGAAAAATCAGCTTGAGTGCTGATTCTACTTGCCCAATTGCTTAATTCCTTGAATGGGAATTTTTAATCAGTTGAGAATTTAACCCTCTATCACAGAATATCAGGGTTGGAAGGGAGCTCATCTAGTCCAACCCCCTATTCAAAGCAGGACCAACCCTCAGACAGATTTTTGCCCCAGATCCCTAAATGGCCCCCTCAAGGATTGAACTCACAACCCTGGGTTTAGCAGGCCACTGCTCAAACCACTGAGCTATCCCTCCCCCTTGTCAGTTGTGTGCATAAGGGATGATGCATGCAAATCCTATGTACAAAGCTGGACCAACAGAACCTCCTTTGACAATGCAGCCCTGAAACTACTGCACTAACCTGAGGTCTCTGCATCCACTCCATTATCTTCAGCCACTTTGAGAAAGATCTGACAGGCAAAGAGAGGTTAAAAAGAAAATTAGAAGTGGTCTAACACAGCAATAATGTGCTGTTTGATGTAACATGGGAGATCCAATGATTCCAGTACAGAATGCATCATTTCAACATGAGGGGCTATATGGAATATCCCTTGCCTAGAGCAGTGGTTCTCAGCCAGGGGTAGGTGTACCCCTCGGGGTACTCAGAGGTCTTCCAGGAGGTACATCAACTCATCTAGATATTTGCCTAGTTTTACAACAGGCTACATAAAAAGCACTAGAAAAGACAGTACAAAGTAAAATGTCATAGTCAATGATTTGTTTATACTGCTCTGTATACTATATATACTGAAATGTAAGTACAATATTTATATTCCAGTTGATTTATTTTATAATTAAATGGTAAAAATGAGAAATTCAGCCATTTGTCAGTAATAGTATGGCTGTGACACTTTTTTGGTCTGATTTTTATGTCTGATTTTATAAGTTTTTAAGTGAGGTGAAACTTGCGGGTACACAAGACAAACCAGTCTCTTTAAAGGGGTACAGTAGTCTGGAAAGCTTCAGAGCCACTGGCCTAGAGCAACTTAGAACATAACCAGTGTGACACCTGAGGACTTGGCAGCCAAATGCAGCCCTATGATTTTTATTGCTGAGGTTGGGACAGTTATTTTTTGTGGGGGAGAGGAACAGAACACATGTTCTTTTAGCTCCAGCTAAGAATGGCATGGGACATTTTTTATCTCAGTACTACTCACAGGATGGAGCAGCCATTAACAATACAGAATCATGATGCAGAGTAAGCACTTATTGTAACCTTCATCCCTTTCCAATGAGGATGCACATATGAGGCTTGGTATTAGACCGGTGGAAGTCCACCAGCCTTCTAATCAAGAAGGAACAACATTCCCAGCTGTGATGGGACATGCTTTCCCCTGTGGTTTCCTATACAGGAAGGGCCAAATTTTCAAACACAGAAGACAACAATGTTCTAGAAGCTGCTGGAAGAATCAGGTTTTCCTCCAACCATTTAAAGAGGAAATCATGATACCAAATGCGTTTCAGAAGGTGTTGGAGAATACAATAGACAGGGCTTCAAGGGGACAAGCTCCTTGTGCTGCTCTGGTGATGCAAAGCTACAGGAAAGCCAGTGTGCCCTAGTGAAAGTGGAATTCCTAGGTGGAGGAGAGTCTGGGTAGGGGATATGACCAAAATGTTGCTGAAATCCAGCAATCCCTGGCTGCTTGGAATGGCCCCATGGAGACTCTTGGAACCAGGTGCACTTACAGCAGCCCCGAGATGTCTGAAAGTACTTGACAAGGTAAGTTAAAACCTGATTGTTAGAAAATAGTTTGGGCCAGACCCCCAGCCGGTGAAAATGGGGAGCTCTACTATCTATAACAGAGCTGTGCCCACTCACACCAGCTGAGGACCTGGCCCTCAATTCTTAATGCACGTTTCCCTTGTGGGCACACTTAAATTGGGCAGAAGGAGAAAATTCTTTTCACACTTCTGTGGGTTATGAACGCAGGGCCAGACCAGTTCCCTGGTAGACAGGCTTCCCATGGATATACAGGGGATTTTTCCCTGGGGTCTGCAATTATTTGTTTGGCATTGTCTAAGGCATCAGATCAGCTTCAGCTCACATACTTCCTCCAGGGTAGTCTCTGAGATGCCGTAACTTGAAATGCCCAGGTCAGAGAGACGGTCGTCGATCTCATGGAACAGCTCCACAAAAGCTCCCTCTCTAGCAGCTTCATATGGCAAGACGTAGGTTAACTCATGGCCAATCTCCTCTACCAGCCTGGCCTCAGGAACGTGCTTCATAATGAGGTTGGAGATAACAGAAACATCTGGAGAAACCAAAATACAAGATGCCCGCCCTGTTACTCTGTGAGTCACCGGTAACAAAGACTGCAGAGACTCAGGAATCTTGCTGGGACACATCCTCAGCTGGGGTAAAACACAACCCAGTGAAGGATCGACGTCAGTGGAGCTAAGCCCTAGCTGCAGATCCCAGCAGCTATTACTATTTGCAGCATTTCTGAGGACCTTTGAAAACCAAATACAATCAACAGCCCTGCAAGCCACTCTACACGAGTGTACTCTGTGCAGTGCTAACATATTGGCAAGCACATCGGCTTTGATGGCCCTTAAATTCTGGTCTCATTTGATCATTAGGTGAAATTTCATATTATTCAGCACTTTGCATTCGTTATGCTTTGCAAGTATTAAATGTTCCTCACAATCCCAGGTAGGTCCGTGCTGTTATCCTGATTTTACAGATGGAGGAACAGAAGCAGAGAGGTTAAGTGAGTTGCTCAAGACCACAGTGGTGATTCAATCTCATGCGTGCCTTTTTCAGTCCTTACCTACTGTCAAGGTGTCACTTTCATGGTCACTGCCAAGCCCAGCATCTGAGCTGCTCTGGGAGACACTGTCATCCTAGGTACATAAGAAAGGATGAACATATGTTAATAGCAGCAAAAGCCAGCCAGCTGTATGCTGCACTCTCCTTATAACACCATCCAGAGAGGCCCAGCAATCCGGATGCTCTAGGAAGGGGCTATAGCACAAAGGATCTTAATGTTGTTTATTGTAACAAAGGGTTGAGATAACTAGTCCTGTAAGAGGATGTAAGAGCAGAAGCTAGTATCAGTAGCAATGTATTTAATCTAGTCAGGCAAGCAGCCAAATCGCAAAGCAGCAGCATCCATTGTCAGGCCGAAAACACAGGCATTAAAGATATCATGCAAAGAGGCTGTAATGGACACAAGCCTCCAATGCAATGGTTTAACCAGATCTGATCTCAGGGCTGTACCAAGGTAGGTAATGCTTCTGTGCCGTGCTAAGGGATTTCTTTTCAAACCATTTACTCCATTACATTTTAACTTTTTGGCAGCCTTAAATTTTGGTGTAAAGAGGATAAAGATGGAAAGAGAAAGGAAATGGACAGCTGGTATGGGAACTGTACCTTTTTCAGGTATGACACCGTACTGCTGCTGTTTCTGCAGGAGCTCAGAGAAGAGTCCACGTCCTTCTTGACCAGGGTCAGGTAATAGCCTGTTCCTAGCTGGTTCTTCAGAAACAGGGAAGAGCCAACGCAACACAGTTTGCCATTGGAAATGATGGCAATCCTGTCCCCTAGGATGTCTGCCTCATCCATGTGGTGTGTGGACAGAATGATGGTGCGGCCTGTAAATAAAGAAGATAAGACAAACACTGAGGAGTCTGCCAGTAAGTCAACAATATCATCGTCCCTAGGTCATGGGAGATGCAAGCACTCTGCTCTCGCCATACTGCTAAATGAGAGGTGGGTCCCTGGTATGAGGCGGGAATGGTATGGAAGAAGTTAACAACTAGCTCAGGTGGATTCTCTCCTCTCCTTCATGACCCAGTCCCCATCCTGTTTGTATTTTGCCACTCGTCTTGGTAGGCATTTACAGTGCTAGCTATGGAAACAGAACAAGCAACACCCAGCAGTGAGTGGACGCACAGTGATCTGAGCAGTGTAAGATGTGGTGCACCTCAATTCCTGATTCACCAGGTCCTGCTCAACTGGAGCAAGGGCTGTGATTTCAGGGTACACCAATGAAAGGGGTTTCATACCAACAAGTAGGCCCACATAACAGCAGAGGGCTTTACCCTAATGCAGACATGCAGGAGTCAGCTTCTGAACTGAGCTATATCCATATGAATTCACTGGAGTTACTCCAGATTTACACCTGTGGGAGTGAAATCAGAATCTGCCCTCCTATCCTCTTCCCTCAGTGGGTAGTGAACATAGAACATGGCTCACTCTTGAGTACTGAAATGCAGTCCCACCAATTAAAGAGAAGTGGCTCGTTATAATGAGACTGCAAAAAGGGTCTCATTAACGGGGAATGCAGGTGGCTGGGTGCCCTGAGCCCAGGGCTAGGGCTGTTTGTTGCCATCTTCTACTAGGGCACCAAGGGATTTGCAATGACACACTAGTAACAATTCCCCCATGCAATCAGCAAAGGTAGAACAATGTATTTTATCTAAGCCACAAGCCATTGATGCCTCTTTGCTTCCAACTATAACTGGTGAAAGAACAGATACCTTGGCGATACTTCAGAAGCAGCTCCCATATCCCTCGGCGAGAGTAGGGATCCACTCCAGCTGTTGGTTCGTCCAAAATGACAACCTTTGATCCACCCACAAAGGCCAAGGCTACAGACAGCTTTCTCTGCATGCCACCTGCAAAGTGAGAGAAGAATTCAGGCTGGAGATGTGAACTACAAAGCAGAGATCTGTGCCGTAAGGTGCTGTGGTGGAGATGGCTAGAACCAGATTCCTACCCTCTTCTGAAGCCACATGCCTTCTGAAGCCATGTGTTCCCACAGATAAAAAGTTACATGACTCTAGGCTCCATCCTCCCCCCATGACAGAGTTCTGCACCATGCCAGAGAACAAGTGGGGGGGCCCTTAAGGAGCTGGGCGTTGCTCCTGAATCTTGCGCTGCTCAGCACCAGCATTAGAGCAGCTGACAAGCTGATCTAATTTATTTGACTGGTGTAAAGTCTGCAAAGTACCTTACTGCCAGTGGAGAATTGGCAGAGTGGACTCCACACCATCCCACCACATCCCTACACTGGGACTGAGGCGGCTGGTGCAGGAGCCTACACCAGTGGAGTGTTCTCCTGCACAAGGGGGATTCTCAGTTAGCCGTCTGGGGCCAGAATCCATTCACCTGGCATTGCCTGAGTGGGACAAACTGAACAGAGCAGACTGGAGAATACAGACAGTGGCTTTAACCACATTGCTTTTGTTTAACTTGCTCCAGTCACTGCCCGGGGAGCAGGCATACTGTTTTAGTTTTACATTTTATTAAGATGTCTAGAGATTTCTGGACACTGGGTGCTAATAAATTCAATAGCATTTTGACTATGAGAGCTTTTGTAATGACTGTCATCTTGGATTGAAGCTGGGACCTCCAGAACTAAAGCATGAGCTCGTGCTAAAAGATTTAAGTCAGGTATAGAAGATTCACGTTTTCTGTGGGTCAGGCACAGGGTGGTGCGTAATGCACACTCAGCCTTGGTTAACCTACTTGCCCTAGGCAAAGGAAGCTCAAACCAAACACCTCAGGCCCCTAGCCATTTGAATCCCAGATGAGCACCCAGTCTTTGTTGTCAACAGGCATAGGTGCTGACTTAGATCCCGGGGGATGCTCGACCCCCGGTTCTGCCCCAGGCCCTGCCTCCACTCCACCCCTTCCCCCAAGCTCCCACCCCTGCTCTGCCTCTTCCTGCCCCTTGCCCCCCACTCCCAGCGCCTCCTGCACACCACTGAGCAGCTGATCTGCGGCAGGCGGGAGGCACTGGGGAGAGGGGGAGGAGCTGATTGGCAGGGCTGCTGGTGGGTGGGAGGCTTGGGGGTGGGGGGATGCTGATCTGCAGGGCCGCCAGTGGATGCTGAGCAGTCACTCTTTTTCTTCCATGGGTGCTCCAGCCCCGGAGCATCCACAGAATCGGCACCTATGTCAACAGGAATTGAACCTTGGCAGCTCCAGAACTAAGAGCATAAGTCTCCTCAGCTTGAGCTAAAGGACTACGTTCTCAAGCTATTAGCTGTAGCAGACCCACCTCTGTTGTAGATCAGGCATAGAGGTGGATACTTAACACACACTGAGTGGCAGGTTACACTGTAATATCTTGCTTTGCCTCTCAGTATTAGGGAACTACAGTGCCCTTCTCAAAGCCGCCTGAGCAGCTGAGATGAGACATGCAAAGGGCTGAAGAGTTGGACCTACCAGAGAGTTTGCTGGTTCTAGCTTTGAGTTTGTGAGGCAGGCCGACATCCATCACCATCTGCTGCATCTCTTCTTCCACCTTTTTTTCTGACAACCCTTTCAGACGAGCGTAGAACCAGATGTGCTCTTCCACAGTCAGCCTAAGGAGTAGGGAGCAGAACCAGCAAGGCACTATGTCTGTCAGGCTCGCACTCATCCCATGAACCATTTTTTTTAATTAGTTAAAAAAACCGTAATTATTTAGGCAGGAAAATATTATACAGGGCTAAGATTTTTGGAAGTGACTAATGATTTTGGGCACTCAACCTGGAACATCTTAGAAAGGCCTGATTTCCAGAGGGCAGGTGCTCAGTGCTATCTGAAAATCAGGCCATATTAAGGTGCCTCAGGTTGGACTCCCAAACACTGAGGTACTCCAAATCATTAGTTACTTTGGAAAATTTTGGCCTATTTTCTTAATGAAAGGAACAGTTTTCTAAAAGAAAAACTGGAAAAATGGTCTTGATGGATGTGCAAGGCATTGCTGATAGACCACAGATACGTCTAACAATAAAACAGAACCTACTTCTGTCCAGCTACAGATTCTTAACAGCTCCATCACTGAACTATCCCAGACCATATATACAACTCAGAATAGCACCTCCTGGGTGGGAAGTAACCCCTAGTATAAGCCACTACTTGCTGGTTTGAGCCCATGAGGTGCAATGTCTCCCATGTGACACCAACCACTCTCAGCTTCCATTGAATATTATGTTCCAGATCCGCAGCTGGTGTAACTCATCTACTCTCTTCAACTGAGCTATGCTGAATTACACCACTGAGGATCTGGCCAAATATGGTACATTTTAACATCCTGATTCTTGGTTCATTCCCATTTTCCAATATATTGATAGTACTTCAACACTACTTCATTGTTCAACTGCCTTTAAACAGCAGCCCTTGCAAATGATATGCCAGTTACATCTACTTCTATATGCACATTTGCTAACCACTGTTCCGTGGAGTTACTCTGGACTTACACAAACAAGAGAGAGACCCGAAGTGGGCCTCGAGCCATAGAGGGTGGTAATGTCAGAAAATGAGAAAAGGAATCCTCTGTAATTTTAAATAAACACACACACATTTTTGTTTTGTGCTACAGACCCCACCATTGTGCTTCTTGTCTGCTACTCACAAGTCAAAGAGGACATTGTGCTGGGGACAGACACCCAAGTTCTGCCTGATGGTGCTGAGCTCAGAGCGGATATCTTTGCCCAGGATGAAGGCTGTGCCCGAGGTCGGAGGAAATAAGCCAGTTAAGATGGACCTGAATGACAAATGCAGTAAATAGTAAGTGAGCTCCAAAACGGCACAGCACAATCCAAATCAAGGGGGGGCTTGTTCCACATGCACTAGGAAATGAAAGGACAATGGTTAGGATAGAGTCTTGCTGATAGCTCATATCATGTGATTATTCCCCAAAGGAAAACAATCAGAGAAAAACATGTTGCACGTGAGTTTTTGGGTTTAATGAGAGCTGGACTGAACCACGTGCTCTTGGTTCTGGGAGAGAAAAATACCCTTCCCACTCCCTAAAAGCTTTTAGTGCTTTCAGAATTCATTTCTTTATTCTGATAAAGCGGGGTCACAAAGGGGGTTATTAAAAAGTGCTGCTGACACTGTACCAAGTCAGCCACAGTCTTGATCTGGAACTGTGACAATTCACTGGCACCATTCCCCAATATCGGTGTATTTCATGGGCCAGATTTTCAGCAGATGTAAACCAGCAGAGCTCTACTGAAGTCAGCAGAGATACACTTTTTACACTTGCTGAGTCTCTGGCCTTGCATATTTAATCTATACATCTACCCACATGCACATATTATATTGTCACGTTTAGACAAAACACTAGGTTTCAGAACCACTCCAATAAGAGGGCCCTCCCCACCCTTAAAAATACTGTCCTTACATGGTTGTGGTTTTCCCAGCTCCGTTGTGTCCCAGAAAGGATGTGATCTGCCCTTCAAAGAAATTCAGTGTGAGCCCATCCACAGCAACCTTCTTGCCATCACGATAAATCTTCACCAGGTTCTGAATGGAGACCCCCAGGCTAAGATGATTGGGTTCCTCCTCCATGCAGTCTGCGAGAAGAATAAGTAATCAGCAAGGCAGCGTGGAATAGACACAGCACCAATAATATTAATATACATCTTTCTGTGGCCAATGAGAACCCGCAGTGAACTGGGGCATTTAGGAAGCATCGTAATCTCCCTTCCCAGGGTGTTATCCCTCCATGGAGGTTCACTTTAGCTTGGCACTAATTAGTTTTTTGGAGGCCTGCTGTAAAGGCCTGATCCAATGCCAGATGTAATCAGTGGATACGTATCCGCCGACCAGATCAGGCCCCATGTCAGAGAGGACCCAGTCCTGTGAGATACTGAGCACACTCCACTGAAATCAGTGGAAGTGGAGGAAATGTCACAGCTCAGAGGTTCATGCCTCAATGCCAAAGGAGAGCCCAATCCTGCCTGCCTTATTTGGGCAAGATTTCCAATGATGTATGTGGGAGTTTTATTGGAATAAGGACTGCACAATCATGCTCACATTCTATTAGTTATCAGGGGAACAAATAGTGAGTAGGACAGAAGCAGCTTTAATTTCATGATGCTACATCCTGACATCTTTCCACACAGTCTTTACCCCGGGTAAGTCCCCAGCTTCATTCATTTAAACCTAAGCACCTGCCTTCTGGCCCAGCGTGGGTCAGACACTTACTCTCCGATGGCCCTTTGTGATCAGAACGAGCATGCCGCCTCTCCTCATATTCCTCACCAAACCAATAGGACTTTGTGAAGGGGAAGTACCAAGGCCTGGGAATTCCGTACTGGCCTAAATGGGGAGGAAAGCATTCACGTGAGCCCAGCAACATCCACCATAATGTCTCTATATTTAAAGGCAGAGGGCAAGTACTGAAGCATTGTATCTCCAGCTGTCGGGCCTTGGAGAACAGCAGCACATACATGAGAAGGTGAAAATTCCCCTTCTAGAATGGAAATTGGTGACAGATTGAGAAAGAGATTTTAGCCAGGTGGAGAATATTAGATGATTTCAAAACATTACAACCAATCGTCCCAAATCCCACTTTACTCTAATAGTTAAAGGCCTGATTGTGGGAGGTGCTAACCACCCTGTGTCAGGTACCAAGTGTCCTCAACTCCTGGCAAAGCCAATGGGATACGAAGAGGCTGAGAATCTCATAGGAGGTGCTAGCACCTGGCTGGACTGAGCCTAGTTTGTATGTGGGGGCACTTGGAAACTGTCCAGCAGTTTGATCAGTGACTTTGATCTGATAAAATTGATGGTGCGGGGTTGCCCCCTTCCCCCTTCTGTAACATGTGCTGCCTGGAATGTGAAACGCTCTTGACAAATGGGCAGGAATACGCAGGACCCACAAAGAGCAGAACACCACATCTCTAGGCAACAGTAAAGGCTCACCTGGGAAGACAGACTCAATGTACCAGGTCATAACCCCGTAGAGGAAGGTATCAAACAACATCATGAAAGCAGATGTGGTGAGGTTGAAGCCATCTTCTTCCAGGGGGCTTTCAAAGAGGTTGTCCCACTGCACGCCAACCCCCTGCTCCTCAAACAATGCAAAGTACTCACAGCCAAACCCAAAGGCGACCGGGGACAGCAGGCTCTAGGAGAGCAAGATGTTCACACTCTTGAGACCATTCACAAACTCATCTCTTCATCTTTAAAAATAAATGGAGAGGGGGCTGCTCAGCCCTCACGCTAGAGTCATGACTCATAACACAAAGGGTGGAAGCCGGACCCTACTGAACTCAATGGCAAAACTCCCATTGGGGCCAGAATTTTCACTTAGGGCTCAGCAAGCTCCCATTGCCTAGTTTTGTGCTTGCATACCCTCCTGAGTTTGAAAGCTTGACTCCTACTCAAACGTGACAGGATTTGTGTTGCTCTTTGAAGAGACTGAAACAAGGAGCAGAGGTAAAGAGAATGATGCAGTAGAATACGTATGTGTGTGTGTGTACATGTAAGTAAAATGAAGGGATTCTCTCCCCTAGTAACCAGCAATGACTTCCCTTTAGCTACAGAAACATGTTGTCTTTGTGTGTTTTTATTGAGTCCCCCTGGGAAGAAAACCTAATAGATCTTTTTTGAAGAGATGGTATGAGCACAACTGCATGCAACATTGAAGGTGTGGGCATACCATGAATTTATACAGTGGCATTATGATAATTACTGTCTAATCACTATCCCTTTCCTAGTGGTTCCTATCACTTTGTTAGCTTTCTAGACTGCTGCTGCACGTTGAGCGGATGTTTTCAGAGAACTATCCACAGTGACTCCAAGATCTCTTTCTTGAGTGGTAAAAGCTAATTTAGACACCAATGTTTTGTATGTATAATTAGGATTATGCCTTCCAATGTACATTACTTTGCACTTATCAATATTCAGTTTCATCTGCCATTTTGTTGCCCAATCACTCAATTTAAAGAGATCCTTTTGTAAGTCCTTGCAGTAGCTTTGGACTTAATTATCTGGTGTAATTTTGTATCAACTGCAAATTTTGCCACCTCACTGTTTACTCCTTTTTCCAGATCAATTACGAATATGTTGAACAGCACTGGTCCCAGTACAGATCTCTGGAGGAACCCGCTATTTACCTCTCTCCATTCTGAAAACTGACCATTTATTCCTACCTTTTGTCTTCTTGTCTTTTAACCAGTTACTGATCCATGAGATGACCTTCCCTCTTTCCCATGACTGCTTACTTTGCTTAAGAGCCTTTGGTGAGGTACCTTATCAAAGGCTTTCTGAAAGGCCAAGTACACTATATCCATTAGATCACCATTGTGCAGAGGTTTGTTGACCCCTCAAAGAATTCTAATGGTTCGGTAAGACATGATTTCCCTTTACAAAAGCCATGTTGACTTTTCCCTAACAAATCATGTTTATCTATGTGTCCGATAATTCTGTTCTTTACTGTAGTTTCAACCATTTTGCCTGGTACTGAAGTTAGGTTTACTGCCCTGTAATTGCAGGGATCACCTCTGGAGCCTTTTTTAAAAATTGGTGTCACATTAATTATCCTCCAATCATCTGGTACAGAAGATGATTTAGGTGATAGGTCACATGCCACAGTTAGTAGTTCTGCAATATCATATTTGAGTTCCTTCAGAACTCTTGGGTGATCCTGATGATTTATTACTGTTCAGTTTATTAATTTGTTCCAAAACCTCCTCTATAGCTACGTCAATCTGAGAAAGTTCCTCAGATTTGTCACCTAAAAAGAATAGCTCAGGTGTGCTACTCTCCCTCACATCCTCTGCAGTGAAGACCGATTGAAAGAATTCATTTAACTTCTACAGAATGGCTGTATCTTCCTTGAAAGTGCTCCTTTAGCACCTTGATCGTCCAGTGGCCCCACTGCTTGTTTGGCAGGCTTCCTGCTTCAGATGTACTTAAACATTTTTTTGCTGTTAGTTTTTGAGTCTTTTGCTAGTTGCTCTTCGGATTCTTTTTTGGCCTGCCTACTTATACTTTCACACTTGATTTACCAGAGTTTATGCGCTATTGTCCTCAGTAGGATTTGACTTCCAATTTTTAAAGGATGCCGTTTTGCCTCTAACCGATTCTTTTACTTTGCTGTTTAGCCATTGTGGCACATTTTTGGTACTTGTACTGGCCTGAGAAGTTCTCAAAAATCTCAGTCTGCATGATGGTCATGCATCCCTATCTGCATTGGGATCACTGAAGTGTTCAGAGAGTCACAGATTTTACAGCCAGAAGTGACCATCATGATTATCTAGTCTGAGCTCCAGCATAACACAATCTGTGGAATTCCACTCAATGCTCCTGGACCTGAGCCCAACATTTGAACACTATGCTGTTACGTGGTTAGACAGTGCCCCCGTAGTAGTTCTTTGTGCTGCTATGCTGAAGACTGGGGTTTGGTTTGTTTCCCCCTTCTCTTGCTCCCCAGATGACTAGACTGCAGTATGGGGGAAGGGAGGGAGTGCTGTACGCAGCCACCCCCCAGTGAGTTAAGGAATGCTGTGAAGAGTCTCTAAAGGGAGGCTCTCAGATGGACAGGCCTCTGGGGGAGGGCAGCTTAAGGGTCTGATCTTGTCACAAATGGGCAATACTACATGAACTGCAGCAGGGCAGCACCAGGCCTCACAGCAGCAGATGGGAGAATCTCAGTACTCCATGAAGAGCACGCCCAGAGATCCCTTCCCCACTCCCAGGCTCCCTGATCACTAACAAACCCAGAAAGTTCTTCATCGGTGTCTGCTCTGATGGCCCTTTGCCCTGGGTACAGTGGAAAACACTGGCCTCTTGCACCCCACAACTCCACACACTAAAGAGCCACCAAGCGCATTGCTGGCCACAGCATGATAGACTCATAGACTCATAGGTCAGAAGGGACCAATATGATCATCTAGTCTGACTTCCTGCACAAACCAGGCCACAGAACCCTACCCATCCACTTCTATAACAACCCCTAACCTATGTCCGAGTTATTGAAGTCTTCAAATTATGGTTTGAAAACCTCAAGCTGCAGAAAGGTCACCAGCAAGTGACCCATGCCCCACTCTGCAGAGGAAGGCGAAAAACCTCCAGGGCCTCTGCCAATCTGCCCTGGAGGAAAATTCCTTCCCGACCCCAAATATGGCGATCAGCTAAACCCTGAGCATGTGGGCAAGACTCACCAGCCAGCACACAGGACAGAATTCTCTGCAGTAACTCAGATCCATCCCATCTAACATCCCATCACAGACCACTGGGCATACTTACCTGCTGATAATCAAAGATCAATTGCCAAATTAAGCTATCCCATCATACCATCCATTCCATAAACTTATCAAGCTTAGTCTTAAAGCCAGATATGTCTTTTGCCCCCACTACTCCCCTTGGAAGGCTGTTCCAGAACTTCACTCCTCTAATGGTTAGAAACCTTCGTCTCATCAAGTCTAAACTTCCTAGTGTCCAATTTATATCCATTTTGTTCTTCCACATGTACTAAGCTTAATAATTCCTCTCCCTTCCTAATATTTATCCCTCTGATATATTCATAGAGAGCAAGCATATCTCCCTCAGCCTTCTTTCGCTTAGGCTAAACAAGCCAAGCTCTTTGAGTCTCCTTCATTAGACAGTTTCCATTCCTCGGATCATCCTAGTAGCCCGTCTCTGAACCTGTTCCAGTTTGAATTCATCCTTCTTAACATGGGAGACCAGAACTGCACACAGTATTCCAGGTGAGGTCTCACCAGTGCCTTATATAACGGTACTAACACCTCCTTATCTTTGCTGGAAATACCTCGCCTGATGCTATTCAATACAGCTCCTCTGTGCCAAGCCCACTGCAACTCACCGCGAACATTTTCAGCGAGACGCTCACATAGTCCTGCCAGGCGACGCACAGCACGTAGGGAAGGTACAGGATGAAATAGATGATTCCCCCACAGGCTGTTGCCAAGTTGGCCCTGGAGAACATGGTGCTGATGAGGAAGCACTGCAAGATGGTCACCACGGCGAAGACGGAGAGGAATACAAACACCACGCTGGGGTCGCTATAGGGCAGCAGGTTTCCCATCTTGGCAAGGAGGAGATACATGTGTCACAAGTCAAACAGGGCTCACTGAGAAGCAATCAACAGGGCCCACTTGCAGAATCACTATTCAGAACAGAACTACCTTTTAACTGCTTTAGCTGCCCAGTCCTGTAAGCAGGAGGGATTGTGACCGTGCCAGGGGGGCATTTTGCCCCAGGCACGGTACTCTGCACACTGAGATGCACTGAAACAATTAACTGAAGCACCCTTACTGTTTTAAATCGGCGATTCTCAGCCAGGGGTACACGTATCCCTGGCCGTACATTTATTCATCTAGATATTTGCCTAGTTTTACAACAGGCTACATAAGAAGCACTGGCAAAGGCAGCAAAAACTAAAATTTCATACAGACAGTGGCTTGTTTATGCTGTTCTGTATACTATACACTGAAATGTAAGTACAATATTTATATTCCAATTGATTTATTTTACAATGATACGGTAAAAATGAGTCAACACTTTGTCAGTAATAGCGTGCTGTGACCCTTTTTTATGTTTATGTCTGATTTTGTAAGCAAGTAGTTGTTAAGTGAGGTGTAACTGGGGATACACAAGACAAATCAGATTCTTTAAAGGGGTAGAGAAGTCTGGAAAGGTTGAGAGCCACTGTTTTAAATCACTCAGCCTCATTTGGAACCAAGAGCCTTTTCCCAGTGAGTCACTGTCTGATCCAAATTCCTAGAATATTAACCCCAGAGCATTCGTTACCAGGCTGATCGTTAGCAGGGCCCCGCATATGCCGCCCCACAGGAAATCAACAATGCTGAGAAGGGCAGAGAGAGAAACTGTGATGGTGCCAGCCTCACCTTCAGGATCAGCACCAGCAGCCCAGCACTCATGAGGAGGGGGATGAGGCTGCTGAGGAACCAGCTGAACCAAAGGATACCATTGTCCAGGCCCATGATTCTCATCGTCTCCTTCAGCCGGGCTTCCTTCTCGTACACAATCCCCTTGATTATTACGGCCACCGAGTAGATCCAAGCCAGAGTCATGAAGAGGGGCATGGAACGGCCCATGACACGCAGGAATCTGGTGGCAGGAAGGGAAAGAGCCAGGGGAAAGATTGTTGTGGTTATTTGCTTTAGAGAGCGTCACCAAGGGCTGCCGGGTACCCTACAGGTGCAGAGGAGGAGGATCACAGTACCGCCTAAAGGTCCCTGTCAGGGCCAGAGCCCCATTGTGCAAAGCGAAGCATGCACACAAGACCGGGGCCTCACCTGGTGTAAATCGGCATCGCTCCCTGGAAGTCACTGGAGCAGCGAGCGACTCACAACTCTGCGCTGCTGCTCTATTAGCAGGGCAGTGCTTTAGGATCTTTCTACACTAGTCTCCGGCCACTTCTGGGTGAGACTGCAACTGCACAAGCCTGGGTGGAGGAGAGCACCCAGGGACCAATCACAGCTACACTCCCTGCCCCTTCCATTGCTGACCGAGGCACCGAGAGGGGGTGATACAGTATTGTCCTGATAATGCACTCTCCCACTCCTCACACTCTGCAGTTGGGAGCCACCGTCCTCCAAAGAGCTCTTCTGGGGCAGGGCCTCCACGTGCAGCCCCCCCCCCCCCCCCCAGAGCCGTCCTGGAGCCAGAAACGCTTTGGGTACCTGCATAGAGCGATACATCCAATCCCATATTGAAGAGCCCTGTTCATGCACCAGTATAGGAATGCACAGGTACCACTAGAGCAAATCAGCAGGGTAATAGCAGGCCCAACCCTGCCCGATAATGCCAGTGGCCGCATTTCCAGTGACTCAGGAGTAGACACAGACCCTGCTACCTAGTCGACCTACTGCATAACTTACATATCATCCACATAACAGGGATAGGGCATCTGCTGCACATAGACACCAGTCTTCTTCTCTGTGCCTGTCAGTGCCCTGATGATCGCCTGCTCCACAACATCCTGCAAGTACACAAAGCCGCCCCAGACATACCGCATGTCTTCAAAGGGGTCGGCACGAGGACCGGGATCCCAGTACCTAAGCCAAGGGAATAAAGATCACCTGTTAGAAATCCTTACAGGCCTAGAGTCTCCCAATGCCTCTCTTGAGAAGGCAGCTAGGCAGCACTCACCCATCCTTAATCTTGTTTGTCCTTTCCACATTGTCTATGTCCATCCGTATCTTGTACTTGATGTGAGGAGGCAGCTCTACACTGTTTGAGGTGATTTCAGGGAAGACAATGCCAGCCCAGAACTTCCTCTCCTCCAGGAGCTCCATGGACCTGTTTATGAGCTGCACTTCTGTGGCCACAGGCTCCAGCTTGTCCAGGTTGACACACTAAATGGAGACAGATTTGTAAGTCCCTGGGCAGAGTTTATTACATAGGGTTATATGTTGGTAGCTACAGTGATAGAACACATTCAAGCCTTTGAAACAAGAGGGACCCGGAGATGATAACACCTTCGCCTAAAAGATGGGGCAAAGCTACACTGTGTTGGAATACATGGTCATTCATTCACAGAGGTGGAATCCAATGAGTTCAATAATGCCTAGAGCTTTAAAACCACTGCAGTTTCTCCTGCAGTCACTGGGTAATACTAGATGCAGAAAAACAAGCATCCAGGGCGCTGATGAGATCAGCCATTATCAGCTGCCCATAATGGTGGGGCAGGACTGTCATCGGAAACCACATGGAACATGCAAGATAAGATTTTGTCAAAGATGGGTGCCTAAAGTTAGGCTCTTCTGTCCGTATTTTGGCACTTAAGTGAGCAGCCTGAGTTTCGGAAGTGCTGACCACCAGGGGTGGCTCTCTCTTTTTTGCTGCCCCAAGCATGGCAGTCAGGCAGCCTTCAGTGGCGTTTCCGCGGGTGGTCCGCCGGTCCTGCAGCTTCGGCAGCATTTCAGCGGGTGATCTGCCGGTCCTGCACCTTCAGCATACCCGCCGCTGAATGCCATCGAAGCGGCGGGACCGGCGGGCCTCCCGTAGAAACGCTGTTGAAGGCTCCCTGACTGCCGCCCCCACCCTGGCTTGCCGCCCCAGGCACATGCTTGCTGTGCTGGTGCCTGGAGCCGCCCCTGCTGACCACCCAGCAGCTCCCCCTGAGGCTAGGACACTTACTTAAGACACCTAAATGTGGGCTTAGGAGCAATCGTTTCAGATTTTAAATCTTGGCTGCAATGTTTTATTGCTTTCTTAACGCAAATCTCCTAGGAGCATTGATGGTGTGAACCATGACACTGCAAACCCAGACACCAAACTACCACTCATAAGCACTGAGCTTTTTACAGTATGACTCTCCTAGACCCCTTGCAGAGAGCATGGCTTGGCCTTGTACTGGACGACATGCATGAGCAAACGTTACCTAACAGCAGCAGCAAGCTCACCTCCATGAAGCGGGAGATGGTTTGGACAGCCCGGTCAGTCTCATTGAAGGCATCCATCCAAGTGTATGTGGAGCCATTCACTGGCTGAATGTCCTCTGGGGACTTTGCCAAGAACAAGGAAACATCTTGAACCCTCCACGTTGAGCCGCTCAAGTGAGTGTCCCAGAGGCCTTTGCTTTTCAGCAGTGTCTGCAATTATGGTGCGGGGAAAATAAGGACCGTTAGGCTCAGGTTTGGATTCCCCCCAGCAAGGCAGAGCTTGTACCAAGCTACCATGACTCTTTCCCCTTGGACCTGGAAGTCCAGCTCTGGACAAGGACTGAGAATGGAGAGTTTACTGAGCACATGAATTCTCTTCAGCACACCATGTTACTAATTCTGCCAATGCATGGGACTTCCATCAGAGAAGCTCAGGTTCATATTAACTGCACTGTGCAGTATCACATTAACTGCAGTGTGACAAAACGAAAATTCCCAGGGGAAAATAACATTCAGGGAAGAGACAGAATTGGTAGTGTCAAATGGGGTGTCCAAGTTGCCTGACAGAGGGGCCTCATTTGGCAGCTTGCTAGATGACTGAAGGCTACTCCCAGTTTGCATGACAATAAACATGTTGCAGCTGCTCTTAGAGAACACAAATCCCAGGACAGACTGTCTACCTACATCATGGTCTAGCTATCTGGTAGAGGCAGCATGGTCTGGTGGGTAGGCCACAGGATTGAGACTCAGCAGGCCGGGTTTCTAATCTCTGTTCTGCCATTGGCCTATTGTGCGACTTTGGGCAAGTCACGTTGTTGCTCTTTGCCTCAGTTTCCCCTCCCACACTTTGTCCTGTCCATTTAAACTATGCATGGCCATGACTATCTCTGACAATGAGTGTGCACGGGTCCTAGCACAGTGGCATCATGATCTTAGCCTAGGCTCAACTGGAATACAAGGGATAGCTCAGAGGTTTGAGTATTGGCCTGTTAAACCCAGGGTTGTGAGTTTGGCCCTTGAGGGGACCACTTAGGGATGTGGGGCAAAATCAATACTTGTTCCTGCTAGTGAAGGCAGGGGGTGGGACTCAATGACCTTTCAGGGTCCCTTCCAGGTGTATGAGATAGATAATATACCTATCTAAATCCCTCTATCTGAGGTATTCACAGGGTGCCCAATACCGTATGTCCTGCCTTGCAGGCTGAGTTGGCTCTGGACTGCTCTCTCTACTGCAGGTGGAGGGCAGCAAAGAACCACACACACACTGGACACTCAGAGCCTGCCCAATGACACAGTAAATACACTCCCAGCCTTATAGGCACATTTGATAACAACTCTCCAGCAGGTGGCAGTCTTGTTCCCATCTGTGGGAAGAGTTGCAAAACCCCTCCCGCCCCACAACTAAACAAAAAGCCATCCTTGGAAAGCAGGGTAGGAAGAAGATTTTTCAGCTAATTGGTGGTTGCTACATGCTGCTGACACCTTCCAAACAATTCTTTGCTTTGAGCAGAGCCGAAGGGATGATCGAGTGTAACCAGGAATTCAGTTCCCGAGGTGCTAAGCGTAAATATCAGTGCAGTAAGGCTGACCCCAAGGGCGGCTCCAGGCCCCAGCAAGCCAAGCGCGTGCTTGGGGCAGCATGCTGCGGGGAGCGCTCTGCCGGTCGCTGGGAGGTCCGCTGGTCCCGCGGCTCCACCGAAGCGGCAGGACCAGCAGATCCTCCGCAGGCACGCCTGCGGGAGGTCCACTGGAGCTGCGGGACTGGCAACCGGCAGAATGCTCCCTGTGGCATGCCGCCAAACTTGGGGCGGTGAAATGTCTAGAGCCGACCCTGCCTCCTCCGACGTATTTATTGTAAGTTACTGCACACTGTTGCTCTGGAAGCAAAGAGGTTACACAAGGAGGAACTGCTGGCTGAACCATCTCTCTCACAGAGAGAGTAGGTAATAACGTTAAAGGGAAGGGACATCCCAAATATGCAGGACAAATACTAAAACACTTAACAAAAGAATCTATACAGGAGGGCTGTTAGAGGAAGGCTAATCTTGGACTAAAAGCACTGAACCAGGAGATCTGGGTTCAGTTCCCAGCTGTGCCACGGACCCTGTGGTGACCTTGGGCAAGTCATGTAATCTTGTGTCTTAGTTCCCTGTCTGTAAAATGGAAATGTACTTCCTTTGACTGTTTATGCTGGAAGTAAGACTTTCTCCTATACCACTCTACCACATGTAACATTACGTACCATAGCAGGATCTGTAGAAAAGAGGGAAGCCTTAACTACAAAGGATATGGTTAAGCAGAAGAACAACAAATCTAAGGAATGGTTACAAACTAAACAAATAGGAAATTGACTTTTGAGCATACTTCAGGCTAAAGAAAGGTAAAGAATTTAAACCTGAATAGCTGTTTCAGACAGAGTGCAAATGGGAATGAGATTAAAAAAATAACATGACAAACCAGGAAAAAAGGGCAGAATACGTTAGGCTGGTGAAGGAGAACACAAGAAAGAAAAACAGAAATGGAAAGGGGGGATTGAGCTCCAGCACTTTCTCCTGTCCCTTCTGTGTCTATATTTTGTCTCCTTAGGGTCTGCTCATCCAAACACTCCTTACAGCAGCCAGCAGTCACACACTATTTGTATTCACGTTGTTCATGTTAAAAGCAAACACGCACTGTTCTCTGAGCAATTGCTCCTGCTCCTTTCAAGTCAATGGGGGTGTTGTCATACACCCGCACCAGAAGTAGGATCCAGTCCCAAATGTCAAACAAGAGGTAGAAAAACATTTCCCCTTTCAGTGCCCCTTCGGCTGCAAGGAGCTTGACATAAATCTACAGTGACCTGCAGGGCTGGAATTCCGAATCTAACCACTCGGTAACACTATCGTCTGCCTGTCTCACGGAAGGCATGTCGTCATTGGGTTTAAACAAACAGCCGTCAAGGTCATTAGGCCAAAGAACTGACCTACCATGACAGTGAACCCAGCTGGAAGGTCTTATGTTTTGGCCTGATAAGCATGTAACTGATCTTTGTTCCAGCTCTAAATTTAACAGAACGCTGGTGGCATGACTTTGCCCGATACTCACAACAGAAGACCCCACGCATGCGCATTGGGATAGGTGATGGGGAAAGAGAGCAATGCCTTGAACATTGAGCTATAATGGTATTGTTAAAACAAAGTAGGGGAATGGAACTCTTAGAAACCTCAGGAAGCCTCTGCTAGAATGGAGACGATAACAACAAGTATAAAATACCAGCTCCCTTGGTTCATGGATCTCGCTTCAAAACGCACCACTCACTTTTCAAGGGACATCTGATTGCAAACCAGTATCCTAAGGCTGGCCTGCGGCAGGGCTGTGCAGCTCCCTTTACAGTCTCCAGGCCTGATTCTGATCTTACTCAAACCAGCGTAATCAAGAGTAACTCTCATCAAGCCAGCACTGCCACTAGAGTGATCATCTCCAGCATTTTCAGGCCCTGGGGAGAATGCAGTGGGGTGGTCCAGAGAATACTTTACACTTCCGTTCAGTGGGGGATATTTGTCTAGCTTTACTGGGGAGATAGTAGTGACAGCTGGCTTGGACTTGTTCTAGAGGGCCTGATTCACCACTGCGTCATTCCAGTTTTCCCTCGGTGTATTTCCTGTGGGGAAGGTGCCAATGGTCTGACTCAGAGTCCACCCGATCAATGGAGTTATTCTAGCATGTAAGTGCAGTAATGCAGCAGCAAACCAGGCCCTTGATATTTATTTTCTACATTAGGCCTGATTCTCTTCTTGCTTACATGGGTGTAAACCGGGAGTTACTCTGCCGAAGCCAAGGATTTATTACAAAGGTGGGAGATCACTGCTCCTTCGGGTAAGTCAGCACGCACTGCATGTTATCAAGTGATCGGCCACTAGGGCAACATTTGCTCTTCCACAAATGTAAGCACACCATGCAATTCAAAAAGAGCCCAATCAGGGGTGAAAGTAATTTACAGGACTTACCGGTACTGCCGGAGTCCAGAAGATGCATGGCTTCATCTGGAAGGGGCGTGGCCTCTCAAGATTTAAAGGCCCTGGGGCACCAGCTGTGGCTGGGAGACCCAGGGCCTTTAAATCAACCAGGGCCTCCCAGCTGCAGAGGTAGCTGGGAGGCCCCCAGAGCTCAGGGACAAATTAAAGGGCCCGGGGCTCCAGCTGCCGTGGGGAACCATGAGTTTTGTGGGGCTGGGGCAGGTATTTAAAGGGCCAAGAGCTCCTGCCACTGAGGGGAGCTCCAAGCCCTTTAAATCTTGGCCCCAGCCCAGCCACCGGAGCCACAGACGGGATTCAAAGGGCTCTGGGCTACCCGCAGTGGCGGGGAGCTCTGAGCTCTTTAAATCTCAGCTGCGGCAGGGGGTTTAAAGGTCTCTGGGCTGACCGCAGCCAGCACCCCAGAGCCCTTTAAATCCGGCCCCAGCCTGGTCGCCGGAGCCGCGGGCGGGGGGTTTAAAGGACTCTGGGCTGACCACAGCCGCGGCAGCCCAGAGCCCTTTAAATTCTGCCCCAGCCCGGCCGCTGGAGCCGCGGGGAGGGGCTTTAAAGAGCTTGGGCCTGACGCCACCGCAGCAGCCCAGAGCCCTTTAATCGGCCCCAGCCCGGCCGCCGGACGCGAGGGGGGGTTTAAAGAGCTCTGGGCTGACCGCAGCCGCGGCAGCCAGAGCCCTTTAAATCCGGCCCAGCCCGGCCGCGAGCGCGGCAGTGAAACCAGTGTAGTCCGGCACGGTGTAACTGGCTCCGCCGTCACCGTACCAGTTTGTACCGACTTACTTTCACCTCTGAGCCAATCCTGTTGGATGCCTCACTTCAGCTCCCAATTCCTACAGCACTTGATGGGATTAGGGTGCTTGACACTCCAGGATGAGTCCTTGGTTTGTGACTGCTTTCTACAAGGTATACCTCATGCTAACACCAAGACAGCAGTTGCCCTGGTACTTACGGGCATTTGCTGTTACAAAGGAGAACACAGCTGTCATAAGTAGATAGGTAAGGGTTAATTTTCTTTTACCTGCAAAGGTGAACAAAGGGGAACCAAACACCTGACCAGAGGACCAATCAGAGACTGGATTTTTTTTTAAAGTCTGGGAGGAACTGGAAACTCGGGTCTTTTTGTTTTCCTCGGCTGTGAGTAAACAAGCTTTTCCTCTAACTCATCTTCTTTCAAATATTCTACTATCAGGTGTGAGTACAAAGGAACCAAAGTAATCGCTGTGATGTGCTTTGATTTGTATTTACATGGGTGTTGATTGCTGGACTGGTTAATTGGCATCTTTTAATCAGACTGTTTATTCCTATTTTCTTATAATCCAAGAGCCTGTATTGTCATCTTAATGCAGTGATGATATTTTCTGTATTTTCTTTCTCTTTATAAAAGTTCTTTTTAAAACCTGTTGAGGTTTTCGGTTTTTCTCTGGTGAGGCTACAGGAAGGAGGGGGGAAATCTCTTTATGTTAGCTTTACTAGTTTGAAGGCATCGCCTCAGGGAGGGTGATTACCCTTTTTGTTTGCCTTCAAGGAGTTAAGTACTGCATCGCCAGGCTCACCAGGAGGAAGCGGGGAGCAGAACGAGAGACAAGGGGAACTTGTTTTCCCGTTTGAGATAGGGAGACCAGGGTCTGGGTCTGGGGTCCTCCCAGGAAAGTTGGGGAGCCAGAGAGGGGTCCCCCAAGGAATTGGAACCCAGGCTGATAGTAGCCTCAATACTATCTGGTGGCAGCGAAATAAGATCCAAGCTGGGTATAAGCTTGGGGAGGTTCACAGTAAGCACCCAGATTTTGTACGCTAAGGTCCAGATTTGGGACAGAGTTTACCACAACAGCATAGCAAGTTAAATGTGTCAGGAACCCTCTCTCCAGGTTATACACGTAATAGTCAGCAGTGAAGAAGAAAGAGCAGATCCCAGGCAGGGCAGATGGAAAGCAGTGGTTAATCACGCTCTGCTCCAGTTCATGGCACTGTGTGACATGATTACAGGGCGCTCATATCAGTGGCGTAGCCAGGTGGAGGGAATGAGCGAGCAATAGAAAACAAAAAAACAAAAAAGGCACCACCCGCTGCGGCGCTTTTACTCGCCTGGCAGCGCTCCAGGTCTTTGGCAGCGGGCCCTTCACTTGCTCCAGGTTTTTTTGGCAGCACTGAAAGTCCCGCTGCCAAAGACCCAGAGGGTCTGGAAGGCAGGAGCTGTGGGGGGCACTTTTGGGGGCCCCCGAGTGCCCAGGGGATTAGTGGGAGATGGGGAACAGCCTGTTTCGCTTCCAGGGCCGGCTCCACACACCAGCCAAGCAAGCTCGTGCTTGAGGCGGCAGATTCTAAGGGGCGGCTTCCACCCAATCCTAGGGTGGCACGGCTGCCCTATTTATTTATTTTGGCTTCGCCTCCGGGTCCGGCCGCCCTGCGCCCTGAGGTTTATTTTATTTTTTTTTTGGCTTGGGGTGGCAAAAAAGTCAGAGCCGGCCCTGTCCGCTTCCCTCGCCCCAGCCCCAGCCATGTCACTCAGGGGAGGGAGCTTGGGGGAAGGGATCCCCCACCTGCACTCACCGGCAACGGCAGAAGTGGAGCAGCCTGGCCCCAGCCAGCTCTACTTTGCCAGTTCCTAGCCGCAGCACTCCGCTTCCCGCCGCTGGTGAGTGTAGGGGAGGGGGGACCTTTTCCCAGCCCTCCCCCCCGCAAAGCAACACGGCTGGGGTAGGGGCAGGGGCATGGGAAGCAGAACGGGCTGGGGCCATGTCGCTCTGTTTCCCACCACCGGTGAGTGCAGGGGGGCGTCCTTTCCCCAACCTCCCCACACTCACCAGCAGCGGGAAGTGGAGTGATGCGCCTGGGAGAGCGGAGTGGGCTTGGGCTGGGCTGCTCCACTTCCCACCGCTGCTGGTGAGTGGCGGGGGGGAGGAGGGACCTTTCCCCAATACCGCCGCCCCAGCGACACGCCTGGGGACTGGGCAAGGGAAGCGGAGCAGGCTGGGACTGCGTTACTCCGCTTTCTACCACAGGTGAGTGCAGCAGGAGTCCTTTCCCCAACCTCCCTGCACTCACCGGTGTCAGGAAGTGGAGTGCTGCGGCTGGGAGCTGGCTGAGTGGAGTGGGCTGGGGCCACATTGCACCACTTCCCATGCTGCTGCCGGTGAGTGCCTGTGCCCCGGCCCTGGCCCCAGCCCCAGCTGCCTTCCTGGGCTCCACCGCGCCCGGCGGCTTCACCCCCTTTCTGGCCACCACACTCATGATCCTGCCCCTGCCCACAGCTCCCGAACCGAACCCTGCCCTGCCCTGCTCCCCGCGCAGCTCCGGCCCTGCACTGACCTTTCCCTGCTCTTGCCGCCGACCGCTAGGATTTAAAATCCAAGCCGCTTGCCACTAGGCACCATGGGAACGCCCCCTCCCACCCGGTTTAAAGGGACAGGCATGCCCACTGCACCGCGAGCTGACAGCTGCGAGCAAAGAGGTGCTTCCAAGGTCTCACCCCACAACGTCGTCCCCACGCGAGTGTAAAAATTAAAAAGGCGCCACCTTTGGGGAATGTGTGCAGTGGGGGAGCAGCTGTTCCCCCTGCTTCCCCCCCAGCTATGCTACTGACTCATATGTCACATACTGTACTTAAAAATCCCTTGTTCTCAACTCAGATGGGCCAGATCCTCAACTGATGTAAACTGGTGTAACTCCAGTGAAGTCAGTGGAACTCTGCTGATTTACTCCAGTGGAGGAACTGACCCAGTTGTGTCTAGTTCATTATTCAGTTCTCATTTCACGTACATACAGTTTCAGACAATGCTAAAACCTACCTTCTCGAATTCTGCTGTAGCATTGCACTGGCAGGAACTACCATGCAAAAGAACTTGTTTCCAAGAATGACCACGTAGTGCTGTGCATACAGCTCAGGACTGAAGTGCCAGTCACATCCCCAAAATAAACACTTTAGGCAAGGACAAAGTTATCTGAGAAATTTAAGGTATGTCTACACTGCAATTAACACCCCCTGGCTGGCCTATGCCAGCTGGCTCGGGGTCAGACTAAAGCGCTGTTTACTTGCCGTGTAGACTCGGGTGCTCTGGGACAGTTCTACCTCACAGGGTCCTAGAGCCCAAGCTCCAGCACAAGTCAGAATGTCTACACCACAATTGAACAGTCCCTTAACCTGAGTCAGCTGACATGGGCCAGCCACAGGGGTTTCATTGCAGTGCAGACATACCCACAGTGATGGCATACTGACCCGAATCAGATCCATTTCCTGGCTGCTTTCCATGAACGTCCAAATCTTCGGGCTTATCTCCTCCCACATCCCTCCTAGGTCCTGGAACACGCCCAGCTCCTGGAAAGTCCTGTTCACCTGCCAGTAAAGGGGAAGGATTATTCCAAAATGTCAGCATTGCAGGTCGGAGCAGCAGCAGGCCAGGTGGGCAGAGTGCAAATCTAGGCACTGCGCTCCCCAAGTTTTACTGGTAAGAGGAGGTTACTCACCTTGTGCAGTAACTGACGTTCTTCGAGATGGGTGTCCCTGTGCGTGCTCCACTTTAGAGATGTCCCTGTGGGTGCTCCACTTTAGGTGTCAGTGCGCCCCCGCGCCTTTGATCGGAGATTTTTACAGCAGTACTCCTACCGGCCACGCATGCTTAGAACCTGTCACTCACTCTGAGTATGTCACTAGAGAGCATGCGCGGCCGGTACCCTCAGTTCCTTCTCTACACTACACGGAGGCTCCCCCACTGCCCCGAAGCGCAGAGGGAGGAAGGGTGGGGTCGGTTGAGCTACCCACAGGACACCTCATCTCGAAGAACGTCATTACTGCACAAGGTGAGTAACCTCCTCTTCTTCTTCGAGAAGAATGTCCCAAATGGTGCTCCACTTCTAGGTGACGTTCAAAGCATGTACTCAAAGGAGTAGCCGGACACTTCGGGACTGGCAGAGAATGAACCGTAAACACTACTGCCGCACTGACTAAGTCAAACGTCAGAGAGGGGGCCGACGGCGAGGAGGTACACGAAGTAATGGTGGGAGCGACTCAGGTGGCCGCCCTATAACAGATTGTCTGACAAGGGTACTCTGCCGTAGGAAAAGCACTCAGAGGTTAGATACCATGATGCCAGTTGGAATGTGTCCTGAGTCAATGCCAGACTGTGCAACGTTCCCAAGGGTTGATAACTTAGACGTATGCACTCGAATCCATCTCGAAAGCTGCACACTCTGGAAGCAGAGCATCGCCATGCCTTGGAACGGTCCCCGCGATAGACCCCACAAAGAGTCCAGAGAGCCTCGGAACGGTGTTGTGTTCTGTCCAGGGATTACAAAGGTACAAGGCGCGCTAATTCACATCAGGTGTGGGTGCATCATAGGCCTCAAAGGAGTTTGCGTGTGGTTCGGTTAATAAAAAGAAGCAAAGTGCGCGTAAAGTATTGTTCATTGCGGTGAAAAGGAGCATAACTTGGAAAGAAAATTTTTGGAGTGTAAACGCAGAACAACTCGGTCCTTGCAGAAGCGGGCACTGGTGGAATCCGCTGCTATCAATCGCCGACCCGCTGGCTGAGGTACAGGCCACCAACAATAAGAAGGGCTCTGGGGTCACTGAGAGCGTGCCAAAAGGAGCAGGTGCCTAATGGCGTAAAGGGTTGTGGATGGAGGTAAAGCAGGACAATACTGAAGTGAAGGGAGTGCCATGAGGGGTAGGTGCTTGACATCCGAATATAGGGTTTGACGCGGTCCTCCACTGAAAGCGCGAGTGAATGGGATGAGTGCGGGGTCGGCTTAATGTCGGGTATAGGATTAGAGGAGCCGCGCACGCTGCCTGGCTGGCTACCGAGGCCATAGCGTTATGTGGCAGTGTCTGAGTAGGAGAACCAAGCACGCTGCTGCGCCGGCACTCGGTGCCGCCGAAGACACTTCTGCATTTGCCTTTTCACTTGCCAGCGTGTGGCTCTTTTATTGCCCCTGCAGCCGGCTTGGTGCCCAGGAGGATGCGCTGCCGGCCACTCCGCGGCTGTTTCGCACTGGCTGAGGAGGAGCACGCGCTGGCACCAAGCTGGCACATTTGCAGGTGCCGCCATGGGGAGGGCTGCAACTGCTGGCAGCTGTCGCCATGCAGGTGCCAAGGGGACAGAGGACAAGGACCTTCTAAACAGGGAGGGTACCGGGTCCCTGCCTTCAGTGTCATCTGGTGAGAGACGGGCTGAGCAATCAGAAAGAGAGCTGACGTTACGCGTGCGCATTCTGGTTGTGTCAGTCAGCCGAGGGTAGGATCCTTGTCGGAGGAGACCCCCTACCCGTTGTAAAGAGTCTTCCTGTGGACTGTTCGCTTTCTTGCCCTGCGCGCCAGGGGAGGGGAAGAGCAAGGCGCCCACTCAGTTTCTGATCTGGCTGGGGCATCGTTGGGAGTGGGTTGACCTGTCCCTCTCGAAATGCATCTGCTTGGCTCGTCGGAGTATGTGCTCTCATCACGCCTGGGATGTAAATCAGCTGTTATGCTGGATGTTTGGTTTGCGAAAGCACCTGTAAACTTCCAGAGTTCAACGGTTTCTCGTGAACAAAGAGAGTGGAAACCGAGGCCCCCTCCGTTGCTTCATTGAGTACGAACATGCAGCAATGCTGTCTGGTTATTCCATGGCTGTTTAGCATCCAGGCTGAATTCTTGATATATGTGGAGGCAAGCTACGCAAGCATGCCGATAGCACGAGTTCTAGAACGTTTGATGATATAGGGAGGTCTTGGGAGTGAGATCATAGGCCCGTGTACTAGTGGTCGGAGAGATATGGGCCCCAGCCAGCCGGGAGATGCGCCGTTTCATCATCAGCAGTTGGTGGGAGTCTGGGAGAAGGGACTCCAGAACAGAGGTTGCAGGGACTGTCCACCGTATGACAAGAGTGCGACTACTGTTAAGGTATGGTCACATGATTGTTTATTGAGGTGCATGTTTGGTTTGCTTAAACCTGGCCAGCCAAGCTTGCGAAGCACCTCATGTGGAGACATGCATGTCTGGACCACGAAGGCACGAGCCATGTGCTCCATAGTTGGAGGGCAGTCTCGCGGCGACCAAGAGCTGCTGTGAAGCTTGCAGCCAGCGAGTTTGACAGTATTGACACGGTCGGTGAAGGATGTCCGGCGCGGTTCTGGAGTCGAGGCTGTGCTTCTATAATTCGCAGCCTGGTGCGTTCGGTTAGGTACTTAATGGTGGATTTGTTCCTCATTTAGTTGCAGCCCAGGATGGTGGAATAGCCACTCGAGAAATGATGCATGCCCAGTCCAGCGAAACTATATTTACCCTTGTTTCCTGAGGTAGGCTCACGACTACCGGTAGATTAAGACAAACTCGAGGGCCGTGGAAAGGGCCAAATGTAGAACTTCCTGTATTATAGTGTCCCAATCGGCGTCGAGCAAAAGGTTTAAAACGGAGATAAACGTTGGATATGACTGTGAAAAGTAGGCGGTCTTGTTAGGTTCGAGGGCTGACCAAACCCAATCGCGCCTGCTTGCAGGGCTGGAAATATGGGTGGTGGGCCAACATTTTGAACATTTGTGTCTGACGAAATTGTTGAGTCTTGCTGAGGTCCAAAGGATCCTCGGCCGGCGCATCCTCCGTCGCTTTCTTCTGTGTTAGGAAAAGGGGAAACAAGAACCTTCCCGCTGTGTAGGCATTTGGCCACACCGAGCGAACTAGCACCCAGGGAATGAAGAGTGTTATCTACTTCCTTGCTGGAGTGTGGCTTCGTGAAAAGGTTGTCCCTGAAGAGGGAACGGGGAGCGGTGGAGGTGGGTGGAGGGTAAGGAGAGGAAGGGGATGGAATACCCGTTGTGATGAACCTCTAGAACCCACCTTCTCGGTAGGTAATCACTCTGCCATTGATGTAAAAATGGCTGAGTAGACCATGTCCAAAGACAATGGTGAGCAGTAACATGCCTCGAAAAAAGGAGAGACATTTTCGAGACCAATCTGACAACAGGTTCAATTTGTGAATATATTTTGAGGAAGTTGGGTATCCGCGCGGAAAAACTGGGGCGACGCCGCTTGTATACTGGACCTCTGGCGTTGGCATGTCTTTTGTTGCCTTGAGCTTCACCGCGAAATGCTTGAGTAAGTCATGAGAGGGGTAGCGTGGAACGATTGTGTAAGGTTGATATCTGTACTGTCCGCTCTGTTTTGTAGGTCTGGATACCTAACGGCGAGAAGGTGCCCTTGAGGTCCTTCATTGAGTGCCGAGCACCTCCATTAGTGGTGAAAGGCAAAGAGTTTTATCACTCATCAAACAGGAGATCCTCTATTGTCGCTCTGAAACTCTCGTCTGGGAGAGAGAGAGAGAGTGAAAAGCCCCCCAGAGACTACGCGCATGACGCGCCGCTGTAGCGGAGTGGACGACTTGGCAAGTATTGCATTGAACTCGCAAGAGCTCTTGAACGGAGCCGTGCATCCGGATGATGATTTGGCCCTCGAACTAAAGCTGCTAAATCTGGTGTTGCTTGTTGTCTGGCGCAATGTTTCACAAAAGTTGCATGTAACTTATTATAGTTTTTAATTGGTGGTACTTTGCTAAATCGCGGTATAAATTGGCAATTTCGAAATTGCCATGTTGAAGAGGCAATACCTTACAACCCAGCAGGTCTAATAGTGTTGCCCCTCCCATCTGCGTTGGTTGGGGTACGGCGGACAATCCACACTGTTTGTTTTCATCATGATTGGCTGCGGTCCACTACAAAGAGTTTGGCGCCCAGATGTGAGAAAAGGAATTCAGAGCTCTTCGAGGGAATGAATATTTCCGTCCGCCCCTGTTTCGCAGGTAGGCACCCCTAGGCGTTGTGGCTGCGAGGTCTGCCATGATCTAGCCAGGTCCCATGAAGGGGCTGCAGTAAAGATTGGTAAGGCCCAGTCGTGGATCGACGAAGATGGCCTTGCAGGAATCTGTTAGCGTACAATGTTGGTTGGTCAGGTACTCTCCCAATATGATCTCAGCTCATTGGCAAACCCTTTTGACGAGAGACTCTTGGAGTTTGAAAAATCATGCTGATTGGCAGGGGGAGGGGAAGAATGACGCCTCCTCTAGCTGGTAGTCAGTTGGTACGTAAGGTAAATACTGGGTCCAGGACATTCACATAGCCTGACGGGTGGCAGCGGTGCCCTGCGCAAGCTGCGTCATATGGATTTTGGACATTCGAGCGTAGCCATGAAGTAAGTGGCCGTGACGTGCTGCCCCCGAGGGAAAGATGGCCAGCACAGAGCCCAATATGCCATGGTGGTGAAAAGGCATAGCAGGTGGCCATCCCGGGTGGAACGACCCCAGGAGGTGGGATCCTGAGGTTGGACGACGTGATGTCTACAGGTGGAGGCTGGGTCAGCTGGCGTCGCTCAGACTGCCCAGCTCCAGGGGGCGTTTCGTCCTCCTGTCCTGGCGGGCAGAAGACCCGTTGTTTGCCCTGGCCTCGCCTCCTCCTCCCGCCGCACGAGAGCGCTTCGCTCGCCTTGCTTGCGTGACGGCCTTTGCATCAGTCTAGAAGTTGGGAATGAGCTGTGCTGAAATGTACCACGGCGAGGGCAGAGAGCTCAGTACTAGGGGTGGGGGGAGTATGGCAGATGTGGCAAAATTGGTTGGTGGATTCTGGGGGCAACGAGAGATGCCAGGAAGATGACGTGTGGACATAAGAGTGCACCTGACAGTAGCCAGCGTGGTGGAAGAGGCTACGCCACGGGGGAGGTTGTGTGGCCATTCTAAGTCTTCTAGGGTGGGTAGACGATCGGCTAGTGAGAGAAAAAAAGGGCGAAGGGTTGGGCTGGGTCAGGAAGTGACCAATTTCAGGGTAACTGAAATGAAGGAACGGTCCTGGATTTTTATTTAGCCAACATCTGCTGTTGATGTATGCCAAACAGTGCAGAGCATCAAGCCCAGGAATATTCCAGATATACCACAAGAAAGACAGGCGGGTTAGCCCAGTAACCAGAGGAACCCAGCTCGGTAAAACACTCAGGGGGCGAAACTGACAGCTGGTAAGGAAACTGATGAGCTGACAGGAGAAGGTTACCAGTTGAAGTTTCCTCTTGATGGAGTGTTCTGCTTTTAGCCATGTCTATAAGGTTTTGTTTTTTTTGAAGGATTAGAGCCTAGGGTCTCTGGAGGCAGAGTCGCAAGCCAGGGTCTGATGGCAGACTGCAGGATTTTTGAAAGAAGAAAGAAGGATTTTAACTTAACTCCCTGTCTTTTTTTTCCTGCTTTAGAATAGAGGTTAACTTAGCTGCAGTGAGGGCATTTTGGGAATATGTATCTCCCCCAGCATTGTTATACACTTAGAGTAGCCATCAGCACAAAGGATAGGAATCCTTAACAAGAGGAAGCAGCCGCTTAAAGCCGTGGAGCAGGCATATGTTGAAGCGGCTGACAGGACACAGAATTTTTTTTTTTTTTTTTTTTTTAAACTAGTAGTGAAGCAAAAGTAGGTATAACACTAACAAGAGCTAAGTAAACAGGAGAAAAAAACTGCTAACTACAGGTATTTTTAGATGAGGAAAGAAATATCTAAAGAAGTCTGCGAGCTACCGTCTCAAGCCATGGGGTGGAGAGAGAGGACACTGAGGGTACCGGGCCAGCATGCTCTCTAGTGACATACTTAAAGTGAGTGACAGGTTCTAAGCATGCGTGGCCGGTAGGAGTACTGCTGTAAAAATCTCCGATTAAAGGCGCAGGGGCGCACCGACACCTAAAGTGGAGCACCCACAGGGACATCTCTAAAGTGGAGCACCCACAGGGACATCTCTCGAAGAAGAACATGGTAGCTACAGTAAGGAGAAAAATCACATGTTTTTGAAAATAAAAATATCACAAGCCAGTACATTTGTGTGGCCAGGATCTCCATACCTTTGTAGGCCACTTTAAAGGGCTGAATTATGTCTGTCTCTTTCATGAGTGTGCACAGGGAGCAGAGTAGAAAAAGCCTGCCCCCCACCCCGTTTCATGTCAGAGTTATTCAGGAAAGCACTAGGACTGCTGCTTCCCAGTGCTCCCAGAAGTGAGTGTCTCCCCAAAGGAGGTGGGAAGGAGATGCAGCCTGGGTATCCCCCAGCCACCCCTCCTGTCTTCCAGCCCTCTTTTCTCTGTCAGGCTTCAGCAGAGAACATAGATAGGCTGTGGACTACAGGACAATCACCTTTATACTTGAGGGGTGTTCCCTGAGCCGGTTACACCAGCAGTAGGGCCAAATTAAACCATCTCCGTAGAACAAAGCTGTGAACTGCATGGATGGGTCTGGCCCTGTCTCTTCTGTGCTGCTTATATAGGGGACAAGGTTCCATAGCCTACCTCAGTCATGACCCTCCTCGTGACTGGGGTGTCAGGAGTGTACAGGATCTTCCCAATGAGCAAAGGCTTCAGAGCCCTCCAAATAATTCGGGAAAGCGGACTGGACTCAAGACTCTTCAGCAGCTCATTGCAGTAGGGTGCTAAACAGGGAGAGAACATGCATGGTATTGAACAGCCTCAAAGACACTTACTCATGGGGAAGTGTGTCACACGTGTGCATTTTAAAAACAGAAATATCTGAGCAGAGAGGGTTGGAGTTAAAAAGAAACCACCCTGAGCTGCACAGCTTGACCAGAAACCCAATGCCTCTCACTGGATCTGGAGCTCTGAAAGTCACAAAGCAGCATCTGCACAGCATCCGCCGTGAAAACCAGGCCCCCATGCAAAGCAAGCACTGCTCACTGATTACAAAGCACAGTTCAATCCCAAAGAGCACATCAAAGGCCCAATTTTCAAAGGGTCAGTAGCCAGATCTGCAGCAGAGCTCAGCACCTCATGTGCACCCTGAGGGCAGAGCACTTTGCAAATCCAATCATGGTAGCACGCCCAAGGTCCAACCCAAAGCCTAGATTAGTCAGTCGGAGCCTTCAGTGGGCTCTGGGTCAGGTCCTTACACTGCCATTATAAGAACATCTCACATCATATGGAACGGAGTGCTAGCCTATCATGGAGTACATGGGCATGTAAATACACACATGCCATGAGTCATTATCTGGCAACCTGTCACCCTGTGGGACAGTCAAGAGGAAGTGGAGGCCTCTAACAATTCACACACTCGTAACATGAATAGGCACGTTGCCCAGGACCGGGTCTCACTTACTTGTAGAATTATCATAGAAATTAGCTGCATCCTCCTCAGTGCTGTTGCCTCCAAACAGGGCTTTGTAGTTGTTGTCCTCATACCAGTTGAGAGATTTGATTTTCAACCCTCCCCCCTCCGGATGGCCACACACAATCCGTGACACCGCCTGGTAGATCTGAGTAGAGGAGCTTGTGGAGTTCACATTGGTCAGAAACATCACCTCCTGCCTCATGTCACTCCAGCTCTTCATGCTCACCAGCTGCAATGCACGGAGACAAAGTGCTTGCTTATTTCACTTGCATGAAGCAGGTATTTTGATATCAAAGCATTTGTCTCCACAAACACCTGATCTAATTTAATAAACCAGCTATGTGAACCAGACCTTGGAAAAGCAAAAGGGTATGATCAGTGGGGGAACCTTGCACTCAGGAAACGTCCCATGTACGCAGGGTGGTGTGGGGGCTGGCTTCTGTTGTGCCAGCTCCTTTATTCTGCGTTTTTCAATGACATCACAGAGAAAATCCTTAGCCCCTGCCCTCCTGTGAATTCCACTCCTTCTCATGGCCGCCCCCATTCCCATTCCAGCAGGGTCCCCTCACTCGGGCAACAGAATGGGAGTGCAGGGGAGTGAGCCGGCAGGAGAGGCAGGGAATAAACTGATAAGAACAGACACTACGCATTGATCTTAGCTCCACAGAGCCGAGAAGCGTAATAAACAGTGAGTCAAACTAATCAGATGCAGCTTTGCAAGATTCAGAGGCTGAGATATGGGACCCAATTCTCTACTGGTGTAAACTGGCATAGCTTCACTGAAGTCAATGGGCTTGTGCCGATTTACACTGGTAGAGAATTTGGCCCATGAGATCAGCTATCACATTCCTCCCACCCTCCCTTTATCAATGGCATTCCCAGAAAATCCTTAGATGGTTATGAGGCAAGTCCAGCTGTAGCTAAACTTCAGGGTCACAACAGGCATCTTCACTGCCTCCGCAACCATTAAAACCAGCCACACATTACAAGGCACCTCCTTTGGCATCTTCCCTAACACAAGGTGCAGGGGCATTAACACTACAGATTGGCTAGGAAGAGGTTAGCCTCCACCAGAAGCAATCTCCGTCACTCTGACATTAGCATCCGTGTCCACTCACTTACGAAGTGATGTGAATAAAAACACCACAGGACCGGACTACGACACTACAGTAACATCCTGTGCATTAAGAGAGAAGGCCAGATACCCAGAGTGTGTAAAATGGCACGTATCCACTGTTGTCCATTTATACCAGCTCACAACCTAGCTTGTAATGCTTCAGACATTATTTTCAGAGCTGCAGTCCCCACTGACTTCAACTGGAGCTGGGCACGATGGACACTTTGGAAAATATCAGGCCACCTTAACCAGAGGTGTCGCTATATTTGCCACCTATCGTAACAACGATGACACACGTTAGTATTGGAGAGCCGCACTGCTTCCCTAGCAGCGTGTAGAAGGGCTTTCTGAAACCTCTCAGTAAGAAACTAAATTACACAGTAGCAAGACGTGTTGTTCCCAGGATATGAGAGACACAAGGTAGGTGAGATAATATCTTTTACTGGACCAGCGTCTGCTGGTCCAAGAGACGAGCTTTTGACTTACACAGAGGAGACTGATGAAGAGCTCTGTGTAGATCAAAGGCTCATCTCTTTCACCAACAGACATTGGTCCAATAAAAGATATTGCCTCACCCGCCTTGTCTCTGTAACAGCTAAAAGGCACTAACCACAGTATTGCTACCAAAATGACCCCTAGCCCCACCCCCAGACCTATAAACCTGCAGCTGCTCACATGTTCTGCATTGCTAGCCAGGATGCTACCCTGGTACCTGCATGGTCAGGTCCATTTGAAATCTGAACCAATAAGCTCCAGAGTCCAAGTCCCCAAATAGGGCAGAAGCGCTGAACAAAGTAATCAAGGCCTTTCTGTATAGTGACTGGCCTTTTAAGGCAATGGTTCTATCTGATCATCTTGTTCCCTTCTTCCCTCCCCCTTCTCTTAATCTATACTGCACACTCCACTGCTTCACAAAGCTTTGATACAAACACAAAGGCCAGAAGTGGTGAAACCTGGAGATCCTGAAAAGCCTAGGCACCTGCAAGGAAAGAGGGTTCACCCCAGGGAGCTGGGCTCTCAAGACAGCTAATCAGCCTCTCCCTCTCCACTGGATCCACAGTTCCTTCCTGAGCTCTAAGGGATCCTCTGGGCCCTGAGTGGGGCATTTCTAGGCTTGGAAGAATCAGATTTGTATCGGTAAATATCGATTTCTCTGTATCCACGCAAACCGACAAAAATATTTCCATCGTTAATAATCAAAATTTACAGACAGACAAAGTAGAGAAAATGCTGCTTAAAAACTTCTTAGACTCAAAATGCAGTAATTTAGACTCTTGAATTGGACTTGTTACAAATGGACTAGTGAATGAAGAGTAAACAGGTATGGTTTGTTTATTAAAGGATATCATGTATATTTTGACATGTGATGTTGACAATCTGTGAATCATAGAATCACAGAGTATCAGGGTTGGAAGGGACCTCAGGAGGAATCTAGTCCAACCCCCTGCTCAAAGCAGGACCAGTTCCCAACTAAATCATCCCAGACAGGGCTTTGTCAAGCCTGCCCTTAAAAACCTCTAAGAAAGGAGATTCCACCACCTCCCTAGGGAACTCATTCCAGTGCTTCACCACCCTCCTAGTGAAAAAGTTTTTCCTAATATCCAACTTAAAAACCTCCCCCACTGCAACTTGAGACCATTACTCCTTGTTCTGTCATCTGTACCACTGAGAACAGTCTAGATCCATCCTCTTTGGAACCCCCTTTCAAGTAGTTGAAAGCAGCTATCAATCCCCCTCATTCTTCTCTTCTGCAGACTAATACAGCCCAGTTTCCCAGCCCTCCTCGTAGGTCATGTGCCCAGCCCCCTAATCATTTTTGTTCCCTCGCTGGACTCTTTCCAATTTTTCCACATCCTTCTTGTAGTTGGGGCCTGAAACTGGACACAGTACTCCAGATGAGCCTCACCAGTGCAAATAGAGGGAATGATCATGTCCCTCCATTGCTGGCAATACCCCTACTGTATACAGCCTAAAATGCTGTTAGCCTTCTTGGCAACAAGGGCACACTGTTGACTCATATCCAGCTTCTCATCCACTGTAAGCCCTAGGTCCTTTTCTGCAGAACTGCTGCCTAGCGACTCGGTCCCTAGTCTGTAGCAGTGCATGGGATTCTTCCATCCGAAGTGCAGGACTCTGCGCTTGTTCTTATTGAACCTCATCAGGTTCTATGTTAACAGTTTAACCTTTAGATTTTTGAATCACAACGTCTACTGTTGTTGGAGAATTGTCTGGCCCTTGCCCCTCAATTTCCCACAGTTGTGAACATTTAAATTGATAAAAATCTAAAAAAATGCTTTAAAAACACTGATATTATCCATCAAAGTAATAAAGAAATAAAAATCCAGTTCTGCCAAGCCTAAGTATAACACAGAAGCACATGGGAATGGCTGCACAGGGGGTTCCAAGAGCAGGAGGGAAAGGAAATATGCCTCCGAGCTGTTGCAATTCTGTGACCCACTCTTCCACAACTTCTCTTGGCTTTTGCTCCCGTCAATTAGCAGAAGTGGAATGGATGCATCCTGCCCAAAGTCAGCACCCAGAATACCAGGCATGTTTTAGCTAGACATGACACTGGTGTCTTTCTTGTTCCATATATTTGTAATATAACACACAACAGCCATCCCTTAATGAGATTCACACAAGAATGCTAAGGGAGATTTTAACATTACAGATACTTCCTGGGCCATGGTCCATCACTTTATTTCCATGGACAGTCACACAAAGTCAATCAGAGTGTAGGTGGCCTGCTAGTTTTGATGTACTGTGCCACTTGATTTTGACACAGTCAAAAATGACAAAGCCCTGGACCAGAGGTTACACCACTGAAGTCGGTGGAGTTATGCTGGGGATGAGCTTGGCCCATTGAGTTTATTCCCAGAATTGTGGATGTTTTAGACATGTTCCAATGACATGGCAAAAATTCAGCTGATTCTGATCAAGAGCCACTCCCATGTCACATACAAGAAATCTATTTTTAGAAAAATATACACCTTCACATTGATATGATGGGAGACAGATGAGACAAGCAAAGCCTTGGGGTTTATTCCATATGTGCCTAGTGTTAATGCCTCAGGCATATTTTAAATTTCTCCACTGCCCGTTTGTTGTCTTGGTCTGCATCCCACCCCACCACATCTGGTGTCATGCTCAACGCAGCTTGGGGGAAGCAGATACCACGTGATACAATGGAAATAGGAGCACCGCCAGCTTTTTTGGTGCCGTAGGTGGCAGAAGGTCCCGCCCCCGAAATACCGACAACGACTGGGGCGGCCAAAGATCCGGCCGCTGCAGTTGCCGCCCCCCAAACATTAGGGCCCTAGGTGACCGCCTAGGTTGCCCAATGGGTTGCGCCAGCCTTGAAAGAAAACAACCTTAGGTATACATCAGTAATTTTAGGTTTCAATATTGCTAACTTTAATTTTGCTCTGGTTGACTCTTAAAAATAAGAATTGGACATATATGGCCAAGATTCTCAAAAGAGACTTGTGATTTTCAGTGCCCAACTCAAAGGCCTCATCTACACTGGAAAATTCACCCATTCCACTAAGCTAAAACAGGATGATCCTCTCCCCCCACACCCCTAATGTGGACACAGGTATATCCACATAAAGGTGTTTTATACCTGTATAGCTGTTCTCATAGGCAAAGGAGAACAACTATATACCAGTATAACTGTATTCGCAATAGGGCTTTTACCATTATAACTATATTGGTTAAAAAACAAAATCACTCCCCTAACTGACAGTTATACCTGGTCAACTTCCAACCTTCGGCTAAGAGTTAGGCCAGGCCTAAACTACAAAATTTACCAGCCTCCACTACTGTATGTTGAGTCAAGGGTGTAATGAGGTGAGATCTGTGACAGATAGAAGACTATAGTGTAGATGCAGCTATACCTGCAAAACTGTGCTTTTCCCATTATAGCTTGTTTTGCTCTGGGTGGCTGGAATAAGCTATACTGACAAAAGCACAGCTTTGCCTGCGTGAGTTATGTCCACACTAGGAGCTCTTTGCCAACGTAGCATAATGGTGTAGTTATAGCGGTTAAGCCCAGTGTAGACCTGACCTTAGAGAAGGGCCTGATTTTCTGAAAGTTCTGGGCACCCATTGTACGGTGACCAGAGAGCAGATGTGAAAAATCGGGATGGAGGTGGGGGGTAATAGGAGCCTATATAAGAAAAAGACCCCAAAATTGGGACTATCCCTGTAAAATCGGGAACTCTGGTCACCATAACCCATTGTCTGAAATCAGACCATTTTGGCTCGAGCTGGACATCCAAAGACCACTAGTCACTTCTGACTAACTTGGCCATACACATACACAGGGGTATATCGATCTAGCAGTCTGGGATGACTCACTGATCGGTAAAGAGAGAGATTAGATGGATAAAACAGACAGACTAGATTCGGCCGAGTAGTAATGCTGGCAGTTTGAGTCTCATTTACTCTACTCTTATAGCTCCTTGTAGTTTGTATTTCCTTTCTACATGTCTCCTGTCTCTTATTTCTGACAAAACCGCAGTGAGTAAACTACAGAACACTGGAGAGCGAAACGACTCCCCTCACTGGCCTGGGGACATACAGAAAACAAACCCTGATGGTCACAAACTCTGCATCTCAATATGCCACTGCTCAAGCAGAGTAAACAACAGGCCTCTGTTAAGCACTGGAGATGCCTGAAGGCATAACAGGTAACAAGCTGGCTGCCGTGTATCACCTATCATTAAGATTTCAGATGCATATGGCTAGCTGACTACTCCACTGTATTCAACATTGAAGGCTACATTATGATAGCAGTAAAGGATGGTTCTAAGCTCACGAAACCCGCAGTGCATATCCCACATCGCAAAGCAGGATCTCATTGAAAAGCTTTTACTGAAAGCAACACAAGCAGGGAGATGTGGCTTTCTGCAGCTCATTCTCAGTTCTTTCATTCGCACTGAGAGAAATAAGCAGTCACTCCACTGAAGGTAATGTGTGCAAAATGAACCACTGCATCTGTGCAAAATGAACCACAATCAGCTAAAGCAGGAAATGGGAGAGAGGGGGAATGAACATGTATTTAAGAGCTGGACTGAAAACTCAAATGGCAAGTCTCAGCCTGATGTAAGTGCAGAAAACAGGCTTCATAGGGGAACATGACTGAGAATGCAGAAAACAGGCTTCATAGGGGAACATGACTGAGAAACCTGACATAGGGGCTAGGGCACTGGACTGAGGCTTCAGTTCCCAGCCCTGTCACTGATCTTCTGGGTGACCTTGGGCAAGTCACTTCACCTCTGTGCCTCAGTTTCCCCTTCTACCTTATATGTCTGTTTAGACTGCAAGCTTTTTGTGAAAAGAACTGTCTCTTACTATATATATATAAAATACCTGATCTCAGATGGGGCCTATAGGGTATGTTTAACACTGCAACACATCTGTGGCTGGCCCACGTCCACTGACATGGGCTTGGGGGCTATAAAATTTTGATGTAGATGTCCAGGTTCAGGCTGGAGCCTGGGTTTTGGGACACAACAAGTTGGGAGGGATCCAGAGCCTCGGCTCTAAACAGCTACACCATAATTTTATAGACCCACAGTGTGAGCCCCACAAGCTCCGGTCAGCTGACACAGGCCAGCTGCAGGTGTTTAACTGCAATGTAGACATACCCTTAGATGCCATCATAATACAAATAAATAATAATTCAATCTAACAGACCCTGTCACTAATGAACAAAAATCATTTGTGCAAGCAGCTTTGTTCAGTCTTTAGGACTGTGCAAAGCACTTTAGAAATTTAAAACAGTAGCCATGTGAGGAGTTATGTCGATTTATAACTGCTGAGGATCTGGCCCAGGCATATTTTTCAGAATACTGGGCTTGTTCTCCACTGCAGCCTGGGAGCCTCTCACCAACAGGTTCAGGCTAGGAAAGATTCAGCATGTAGGCTGAATTGGAAACTTGTCCAAAGATTGAGATTGGGATGTTCAGAGCCAGGGATCTAGTTCAGTCCCTTTCCTAATTAAAACCCTTTGCCAGAAAGACTAGGGGATGTGGTGCAAATAATAGTTTTCTCCTTTCCCCAATGCCTGCTGCTAGATCAACAAGGGAATGAATCCTCCTTCCCCAATTGTCACACAGCAGTCAGCACCCCAAAGAATGAAATGTAACTTTCAGTCAAGCAGTCTGAGAGGCTAATGCGACAGGCCAGGCGCTGCAGAGGAAAGGCTCCCTTTGTGTGCACTGGAATAGAGGGAAAGAAAGGTACGCCTACCCAGGAGAGCTGTCAAGCAACAGGCACGTTACTCAGGGAGTTTTCAGCCACATCAGCAAAGAGAATATCACATGGTTTCAATTATTTTTACCCCCAGGCAATAAAAATAAAGAGGCCTGAGTGCTGTAACAGGAAACAGCTGTAACCAGCCCCCGAAGCCAGGCTCTTAGGAGAACCTCTTCTGCTAACGGCTACAGCTTTGCCTTGATTCCAAACGGACGCTGATCTTGTTCGTCTCGTCATAAATGGGAATTGCTGCAGGTCCTAGGATTCAGCAGGGAACATGTCCAAGGAAGAGTTGGTGGGCATGTGCCAGCTTCTAACACCCTCCCCTCTATGGAAGCAGAGTGCTCAGTAACCTGAGGTGACCTCGGCTTTCTCAGGCTCTAAGAGATTACTCCAGTTCATGGCTACAGGGTAATGGGGAGGAGGGGGATGGTATTGTTTAGCTTAAATGGCAACTTCTCCAAGAGAGAAAACACATGTTAGAATAACAGACCGTCACAGTTAGCACAATCTGAGCTAAAGTAAGACAGCTCACTTCTTATTGCTATTTATATTCTCAGAGGGCCAGCAGCCCCAGTCCTGGAGCAGGGCCCCACTGTGCTGTGCCGTACGAACACAGAACAAAGGCAATCCCTGCTCCAAGGAGCTAGCTCTAAAAATATAGCTGGGGGCTGGTCCAGCACTAAGCACTTAGGGCTGATTTTTCACCATTTCACCTACAAAAATGTTTTTTCTCATCCATACGATTGTCATTTACACATGCAAATTGGTCACACTATTATTTGTATTTATATTCTGATGGTGCCTGGAGAGCCCCAAGCAGGATCAGGTTCCCCCTACGCTAGATGCTTCACAAATATAGATGAGACAAGCAACAAATATGTAACTGTCCAAAAGTCCAGAGCTAGTAAATTACATCAACCTACCTTTCCCCTCTCATAACTCCTTGTCACTCCCTGAGACCAGCTGCTGAAACTAAGCACTGCTCACATCTGTGAGCAAAACTCATTACACCGGCTCACGCCCACGGGCCCCGTCCAGGACAGAGCAAGCATTCTGTTTATTTTGCCAGTGAAATGATTGTTCCTGCCTTGGAAAAGCTGGCTCTGAAAAGCAAATGTAGGGCACAGTGCATATCACAGATATTTCAGAGTTCTTCCTTCAGGTCCCTCAGAAGACCAAATCTGTAGCTGCATGGCTCAAAGGACTCCCACTGACTTCCCTCAGAGTTCTTGGGAACACAATGGTGCTACAAAGTAGGGCCTTTCTTTATTAAAGGGAAAAAAGCAGTAAGGCAGGTGCAGGTTACTGAGCAGCTTTGTGCTTTGGGGAAGTCAATTTCAGGCTAGAAATGGTGATGGCAAAGAGAAGTTCTCCCTCCCGATGCAGGAAGGAGCAGCTTACCTCTTTAACGAGCTTCCCAAGACTCTCCACCAAGGTCTCCATGACTCCTGACAGATCATGTAAGGAGGAATTGGACGTGATTCCTTTCTGTAACAGGAAAGAGAAATAGAAACTTGAGATCACAAAAAGAAACCAACAGGGAAATGCAAACCCTCAGAAACATTCAGATTCCGAGCAGGGTTTACTGGACAGGGACTCAGGAGACCCGAGTCAATTACGAGCTCAGCCACAGACTCCCTCTGTGCAACCTGGGATGAGCTTCTTAATCTGCCCCAGGTCTCAGCTCTTCATCCATCAAGGGTGGGTAATGCTTCCCTTCCTCACAGGACTGTGGTGAGGATAACACTGTGATAGTGAAGAATCCCATGCTTCAGTGAATGGTATGTGTGGGTAGGACTTGAATTAGGGGCAACACTCAAGCTAACTTTGCTGTGAAGACAAGCCCTGAGTAAGAGATGCAGGAGCTGGTCATGAGCTTTTGACATTTCTCCCATGAAGGATGAGAATGGACAATTCACAGGCTGAATCATGAGATTTAAAAAAATAATTTCTGCACAATATGCAATAAAATATGTCAGTATTTTTTCAAGGGACACAATGTTCGTGTATATGTTGCCTTGCCTTACCACATGATACTTCAGTGGTTGCTTCTGGTAAGTAAATATGGCATCTAAGTCATATTTACTTTGCAATGGGAAACAATATTTGTCATAAACACTATTTCAACCAGGAAGTGGTAGACAAATCACGCATTTGGAATTTCTGTTATTTCCTAACAGGAACCTTGCCCTATTGTTTAAGGGAAGGGTGATCTCATGTGGCTTCATCCCAACACACTAAAAAGGACACCAAGCCAGAGGTTCAAAAGACGCTTGTATTTATATTAAAGAAAACCTTCTTTTCATAGGCAACTTCACTTGCTGTGTTCAAGTAATTGGAATGTATGTATTATTCAGTGTTCTGTTTGGGCCAGAGCAATGACAAAATGCCACCCATGTCATTAAGAGAGACAAACACAATTGCTTTTTGTAGCCCTCACAGCTCTAGGGTGACAAGATGTCCCGATTTTATAGGGACAGTCCCGATTTTTGGGTCTTTTTCTTATATGGGCTCCTATTACCCCCAACCCCCGTCTTGATTTTTCACATTTGCTGTCTGGTCACCCTACACAGCTCCCTCATGGCCTCGTGCAACATGTGAATCACAGCACAGCTATAGCTCACTGCCAAACCTGGAGACATTTTCTGGGATGCCCCGGCGCTGCAGAGTTAAAACCCATTACTTAACACACACACAAACTGCCTCTCCATGCTGACTATTAGAACTGGAAAGATCAACACAGAGAGAAGCTCTTCCCTACGTGGGAAGGCCCCATTTTAACTTGTGTGGTTTACTGTCTCGAGGGGAAAACCCGCTTACAGAGATTGTGTCTCATTCTGTCAAGCGAAGGAGGGTTGGTCCCACATTTAAGTGGCAGGGATATCCCTCCAGCATTGATTTCAGGGGATTAACTGAGGGCAAAGGCACTAGCTTCCCCCTCCCCCGCCTGGCTGCCTGCAGTCCCTGATTGGCATTGCTCCTCTTTACTGAATCAGCAGCAGTCTCAACACTAGAGAACAGTTTGAAAGAAACAGAAAATAAAATCCATGGAAGTTTGGGTGAAATGGCCCCTCCACCCCCGTTTTTGAGCCAGCCCTGCCTAAAGCACTGCAAACTCTCTACATACTGTGGGTGCTATTCAAATACAGAATTAACAACAGCTACCCTGCAGAGCAGGCTCAACGCAGAGCGTCTAATACTGCACGTGGCAGATCTCATCCATCATCCCAAAGGGCCTATAAAATGGGAAAGGCTTACATAGATCTCTACTGAATCTGCAGTTCAGCGATTGGTACTGCATTATGCCCAGGTGTGTTGCTTGGACAATGAACATCCACTCAACAATGGCTTTTTGCCATCCATCCAGACATAATTTTGGGCTTTTTGATGATCCCTCCCAGAGTCCCTTCTGCAGTCCTCTCTAAACTGATTTGCCTGTCTAAGTGCTTCTATAAGCCAAAGCATAACTAAGCACATTTAATTTATCCTCTGCGAGGTTAGGAAACACCACACTCGCCATTTTACAGGTGTAGAGCTGAGGTACAGAGACATTTGGGGCACGTCTACACTCCATCCGGGAGCAAGCCCCAGCTGGGGCCTGCAGACTCACATTCGCAGGGCTCACGTTGGTGCTCTAAAAAATAGCTCTATAGACGGTGCTTTGATGTTGCAGCTTGGGCTGGAGCTCGGGCTCTCAAGCCCATCCCCAGCCCCAGGCTTCAGAGCATGTGCCTAGCCGAGCTATAATGTCTACACTGTTATTTTTAGGACCTGGGCTCACTCCCAGATGCGGCACAGACATGCCCAGAATCAAGGTCACACAGCAGGGCAGTGGCAAAGATGGCAACCTGGATCTCAGTTCTGGGTTTTAACCACAACTGCCTCCCTCTGTTCCTGTGGCAAAGGTTCTCTGTCCCCAGGCTTGGACAATTATTGGACAAGTTCTCTATATGGAAAAATTTGCGAATATGAAGTATGGTAAAAATAAGCACCATTTTTCTATCTGGCTTTCGTCTTCTTAATTGTGCTGAAATCTCACCAGCCAATTCATTGCACTTTGTATCACACTGATTTACTTTGTAACATTAATTCTTCTCTTTTATGTAGAGCTGAACACACTCTCCAATGCAGAAAGACCAACGTATCACTCGAGCCCTTAATGTGGTGCTCAAATGGGAGCTTGAGTTTTTCACAAAGTCCCTGAGGTGAAATTTACCCGAAATAGAGCTGCAACTCATGGACCCTTCTCCTCCTTCTTCCTCTTCTTCTTCAGGGGTCTCAGAAAAGAAAATTATGAAAACTTGTAGCCAATTGAGCCACGTCTGTTTATGCCAGTTGAAAACATGGCCCAGAGTTTGTCGTACTTGCATTACAGCTAGAGAGAGCTTTTAGTTACTAAAATGCCATTAAACAAAGACCTCCAGGGCATTTTAAAAAATGTTATTTACTTGGCCAATGAGCTTTTCAACACGGGTTTATGAGCTTTGTATAAGAAACAGAACAGAACTCGTTTCCAAGATTTCACCCTTAGGAAAATGCTGCAAGTGAACAGACTCCTTTGTTCAAGAGTGGCAGAACATTACCTCCTTTTCCAAGGATGTTATTATAGGTCAAGGGACTGCTTAGCCATTAAGCCAGAGTGTTTCAAATGTGTGATGACCAATTCTTAGGCTCATTTATTCAGTCCACTTGGCCACATAGAGCGCATGTATTTCATTTAACTGATTCAGGCACTACAACAACCTTCACATTTTCCTTTGGAAAAATTATGCTTTGTGCTCCTAAGGAAGGTTGGCTGAATGCTCATCAGGTTCAGAATTGCTGGATTCAAGATTCTCTTCAGAAGCAGAGAGCTTTCCTCTCAAGTCAAGATCAGAACTGCTGGAAGAAAAGATAAGAGGACTGGAGATGCAGGTGGAAACTCTGGCTGAGTTTAGAAGGGGGTTTGAGCAGATGATGGAAGACAGACATGATGAGGCACAGGGGATAAGCTCAGACGAGCAGATGGAAGCAGGACCAAAGAATTCTGAGGAGCTGCTGGGTGAGGAAAGTGGAAAAAGGTGGAAGGTGGATAGCATGTGAACTAAGGAGAACCAGGCAGAGGGAAACAACGAGGCCAGGACGGAGAAACAGATAGCTCAGGAACAGGGTTTGGTGAGTGGAAAATGAAGATGGAGCACAAGCAGGGTCTCGCGTGACAGGAGATGGAGGGCGAGGAAAAGAGGCGAGCCGGCTATGCCTGCGAAGGATGGGGAGGAGATCATGGAGGCGACACCCAGTATGAGCCTAGAAGGATTGCGAGGAGCGAAAATCGAGAGGGCTTGCGGCAGCTGGTTAGCGGGGAATAGACCGGAGAATCAACTGTCGGCAGGAAAGGCAAGTCTACTGGTTTGGAGCTATTTACTGGAGAAGAATAGACAGGCTGTAACTAGACCTGATCGGCGGAGAACAAGAAGGTGTTGTTTGCCGGGGGCTAAGGTACAGGTTTGGACCTTTGAAGGGCCTGAAAAGGATCCTAGCTGGGGAGCGGGAAAGATCGTTGATTGTTCCTTCATGTGGGACGAATGTAGTACGGCTAGTCACTCGCGGACTGTATCAAGGAGGACTATGTCAGGACTGGGAAGAGCTCAAGGAAATCGAGGCTCAGGTGATCTTTCAGTGGATTCTGCCGGTTCCTAGAGCGGTGGCGGACGAAGGAGCGAACAGATTATGGATTGATTACATTGGCTCAGCAGTGGTGCTATTATAAGGAGGCATTTGGGTATGTACGTGCATGGGAGCGTTTACGGCAAGACGACTGTTTCGCTCTGGATGGACTTCTCTAGCAATGGAGGGAAATAGACAATATTCTAGGATTTTGGAGGGCCTCGCCGACCTATTAAGAAGACGCTTTAAACTAGGAAGATTGGGGGAGATGGTTGGGATGTTCAGGAGAATCTCCCACGCCAGAGATTTTTAACGCTGGAGAGAGGAAGTATAACAGTGGAGGGGGATACCCTTGTGGACCAAAGTAATTGACCCGGGAGGAAAAGCCGGAGTTGAAAACTAGCCTAATCGGGTGATGCTGGTGGTAGAAAGTCTGTGCACGACGGGGGAGAATGTTCACTGGAACGACAAGCGTCAAAATTAATGTCTGTACACTAATGCCAGGAGCCTATGGGAACAAGATGGATGAACTGGAGCGTACTGGTTTGCAGGAAAGTGAAACCAGATATATTATAGGGCGGATAACAGAAACCTGGTGGAATAGTATCTATGACTGTGATTACGGGTATTGAAAGGCTATTGTGCTGTTTAGAAAAGACAGGAGAAATGGCAAGGTGTGGAGTAGCCTTGTACATCAATGATGGGGTTGAACTGTAATGAAATAAGAGTTGATGGAATAGATAAGACAGAGTCTGTCTGAGGTAAAGTCACTACTTTGGGTAAAAAAGCTATAGAGTTTCCCCTGAGATAGTGCTTTGAGGGTGTGCTACAGCGCCGGGATCTTGATTGGATATGGAATAGAGACTCCTTTAATGTCTTTAATGAATTTCAACAAAGGGGAATGCTGTTTATGGGGCTTTCAACTTCCCGGATAATAGACTGGTAGGCGAAAGTGCCTTGCATAGAATAATTAGGGGTCAGATTTTTTTTCTGGATGTGATAGCGGATGGAAATTCTTCATCAAGGGTTGAAAGTACCTACGAGAGGGGATGCATTCATTAGATTTGGGTTTTGGTGAGTAGTGGAGGACCTCGTAAAGAAATGGTGGTAGGGGACAACCTTGGTTCGAGTGATCATGTAGCTTGATTCAATTCAAATTTAGATGGAAAGGATATAACAAATGGTAGATTGGGACTTTAGGGTTTTTCGACTTCTCGAGGGCTAATCTTAAAGAGGTGAGGAAATTAGTTAGGAATGGATTGGAACGTGAGGAACTTGTGGATTTAAATGGCGGAGGAAAGGCCTGGGAATTGACTTTAAGTCGCAACTGCGGAAACTGTCCGAGCCTGGCATCCCAAGAAAGGGGAAAAAACCCATGAGCAGAGTTGTAGGCCAAGGCTGGATGACAAGCAACTCCAGGAGAGGGGATTAAGAAAAAGCGAGAAAAAAGCTTACAGGGAGTGGAAGAAAAGGCGGAATTAGCAGGGAACGCTTCGAGGCCTTGAAGTGAGGCAGAACGTGTAGGATATAAGTGAGGAACAGGCTAAAAGCCGCGTAGAACCTGGACCTTGCGAGGGAAGCAAACCTAATATGTAAATAAAGAGGTTCCTACAGCCACATAAATAAGAAGAAAACAAGAAAGAAGAAGTGGGGCCGCTTAGAACACTGAGGGATGGAACGGAGGTTAAGGATAACCTAGGCATGGCCCAATATCTAAATAAAGTACTTGTTTGCCTCGGTCTTTAATAAGACTAGTGAGGAGTTTAAGGGACGATGGAAGGGATGCAACGGGAATGTGGATATGGGGTGGAATTACCGCATCGAGTATGAGGCCAATTGAACAAGCTTAATGGGCGTACAAAATCAGAGGACAGGACCACAATCTCCACCCGAGGATATTTAAGGAACTGAGCGCGTGAAAAGTTGCGAGCCCGTTAGCGAGAATTTTTAAAACCAATCGGTAAAACTCGGGGGTTGTGCCGTATGACTGGGAGATTGCTACGTAGTTCCTATTTTTTAAGTAAGGGAAATAAAAGTGATCCGGGTAATTATAGCCTGTTTAGCTTGACGTCTGTCGTGTGTAAGGTCTTGGAAGAAATTTTAAGGGAGAGAAGTAGTTAAAGGACATTGAGGTCAATGGGTACATTGGAGAGACGAATATGGCAACATGGAATTTACAAAGGTAGATTCGTGGGCCAAACCCAACTGATCTCCTTCTTGAAAGGTGAACAGATATATATAGACAAAGGAAATGGGTAGATTTATAATACCTCGATTCAGTAAGGCGTTGACACGTTCCGCAATGGGGAATGTTAGTTAAATTAGGAAGAGATGGGGATGAATGTGAAAGTTGTAAGGTGGATAAGGAACTGGTTTACAGGAGGAGACTCCAGCGGGCTCGATACGAAACGGGTGAACTGTCAGGCCCTGGAAGGAGGTTACTAGTGGACGAGTCCCTCCAATGGATCGGCTTTTGGGACCAGATCTTATTTAACCTATTTATTACTGACCTTGGCACAAAGAGGCGGGAATGGTGTTACTAAAGTTTTGGCGGATGACACGAAGCTGGGGGGGATATTGGCTAACACGGAGGAGACCGGGATACTATTTCAGGAAGATCTGGACCACCTTGTATCACTGGAGTAATAGTAAGGATGAATATAATAGTGAGAAAGTGCAAAAAGGTCATCCCAACTTTGGGATTAATAATAAGAATTTTAGACTATACATGGGGAATCCCATCAGTTGGAAATGACGGAGGATAGGAGTAAGGACCTTGGGGTATTGGTTTATGAGCCGCCAATGTGATATGGCTGTTAAAAAAGCAAATGCGGTTTTAGGATGCATCAGGCGAGGTATTTCCAGCAAGGAGAAGGAGGTGTTAGTGCCGTTATATACGGCGCTGGTGAGACCCCACCTGGAATATTGTGTGCAGTTCTGGGTGTCCCATGTTTAAGAAGGATGAATTCAAACTGGAACAGGTTCAGAGACGGGCTACTAGGATGATCCGAGGAATGGAAAATCTGCCTTATGAAAGGAGACTCAAAGAGCTTGGCTTGTTTAGCCTGGCCAAAAGAAGGCTCCGGGGGGATATGCTTGCTCTATATAAATATATCAGGGGGATTAACGTTAGGGAGGGAGAGGAATTATTTAAGTTTAGTACTAATGTAGGCACGAGGACGAATGGGTACAAACTGGATATTAGGAAGTTTAGACTTGAAATTAGACGAAGGTTTCTAACCATTAGGGGAGTGAAGTTCTGGAACGGCCTTCCGAGGGAAGTAGTGGGGGCAAAAGACTTATCTGGCTTTAAGACTAAGCTTGATAAGTATATGGAGGGGATGTTATGATGGGATAGTTTAATTTGGGCAATTGATTTTGGATTATCGGCAGATAAGTCTGCTCAATGGTCTGTGAGGGGATGTTGGATGGGATGGGAACTGAGTTACTGCAGAGAATTCTTTCTTGGGTGCTGGCTGGTGAGTCTTGCCCACATGCTCAGGGTTTAGCTGATCGCCATATTTGGGGTCGGGAAGGAATTTTCCTCCAGGGCGGATTGGCAGGGGCCCTGGAGGTTTTTCGCCTTCCTCTGCAGCGTGGGGCATGGGTCGCTTGCTGGTGGATTCCCTGCAGCTTGAGGTCTTCAAATCTCAATTTTGAGGATTTCAATAACTCAGTCATGGGTTCGGGGTTGTTATAAATGTGTATGGGTAGGATTTTGTGGCCTGCCTTGTGCAGGAGGTCAGACTAGATGATCATATTGGTCCCTTCTGACCTATGAGTCTATGAGTCTATGAGAAGCAGGCTTCTCAATACTGCACCCAATATCTATATTGTTCTTGCCCACTGGCAGGAGCATAATGACATATGTCCACTCTTTTACTGATCAAAAACACACGCTAAGATATGGCCAGTGTTTTTGTTTCTGCTGGGCTAAAGAATTCAGACTTTACTAAGGGTATGTGTACACTTACCCTATTTGTTGGCAATGTTCTCACTTTTATCCTTTTACGATCTTCGTTGTGAGAATATTCGTGAGCTAGTCATTACAGAAAGCAAATTCTATAACTGAGGATGGTGGAAAATGAGGAAGTTGGGCCTGTACTGAGCGAGTTTGACTAGAACCAGAATTCATTTAATGTGGAAGAAACCCTACAGGCCAACATTTCCAACGAGTAGCCTCCTTTTTTAGGCCCCAGTTTATTCTCAAGTAATTTGCATCTGCAATTGGATTGTGGGTGCAAATCTCAGTACTTGTACCTTCACCTACCTGACTGAGTGTAAACTGGGCAGTTAGAGGCACGTACTCAGACTGGCATCTGAAAATCTTTGGGCTCAAAGTGAGTGTATATGGAGATTTGGGAAGTGTAAACTGCCCAGATAAAGAAATGCTGGGCTGCAGCCATGTGAATGTTTACACCTGTGCAGAGGGCCAGTAAAAGGCCTATAAACCACTTCAGTCCCATTCAAGCCCACAAAATGCAAATTTCAACTATGAACACTCTAACTAACTGAAGATAACCTCACCTCAACCTCTCCTGTCCCCAGCCTGCTCTGAAATGCTTTCCTTCCCAGAGCCCTTTTCAAAATAGTTCATTTCGCTATAGGTACAATTTTTGTGCTCTCTTTCCTTTGTCTGCTGTTACTTCATCTCTATGTATTCGTTATTATGTCATTCTCGGTAGTAGCCTCCCTAGATAAAGACAAAATGCACATGGAAGACATGTGCAAAACAGAACATGAATTACAGTAAAGTCTGGACTGAAAGGTAATCTGATTCCAGTGCTTAATAATCAACCCCTTTGATTGGGAAAACTCCAAGCAACTGATGCTTGACTGTCTGTCCTATGAGGCATATCAAAACTGGATACCCACAGAGCAAGAGTGCTGAATTCCTCTGTGCAGACAGAGTATTTGTTTTATTGGACAACAAAGTGGTTCATAGGCTCTTTCTTCTCTGTGGAGCTGTTTTCAGTATCAACTTAATCAAGCTCTTAATCAAGTGTATGCTACCCAGACACTGTAGGTACACAAAGAGTCGCCTGGGTTCCAAAATAAACAAGCATGTCTGTTGCAAATATCTTCACCAAGCACCTTAATTTTACTTAAATAATTGAAAACTGCATGGAGCTAAAATATTTAGGTACTGATCCAAAGTCTATTAAAGTCAGTGGAAAGGTTCCCCTTCACTTCAGTGGTCTTTGGATCTGGACCTAAAATCTCACATGCGTGCACATGTGTTAAAGCTACTCAAAGAGTTTAGGTTGCCATTAGCTACAAGCTTCCTTATGTTGCAAATATATGAAAACTCTAATGCTAAATAGGTTTCTGTCAGACATCTGTGGGTTCATTCCAGCTTAGACGCAACATCTGATCAAAATACAGGAATAATGGCCCTTTGTTACCATACAACATAAATATTTTTCTCCTGACAAATCAATGCAGAGACGCATGTTCGCAGGCAACGTCCTCATTTAACATTTAATCAACAGAAAGCAGCAGTATGGCAGGAGAAAACTATATGATTAACTTGGGGGACTCAGAAGCTTTTTCCATTTTCCTTATTGGCATTAAACAGTCTATTCCAAAAAATAAAGGCTTGTGTATTCTTGAACACTCCATCCCCATATTTCCCGAACCAAGCATTATACCATGCCTTTCATAAAGCACTAATTCCCAGCACTGATGCTCTCCCTTACAAATCACGCTATAGCCAGTGCACTCACCAGTACAGGCTTCAAAAGGTCTATATTAGCACGAAAGGCTTGCTCTGCTGCGTAGAGTTTTTCCTTAGGCATGGTACAAAGGAAAGCTTTGCTGACCACCGCGACTACTGGGTTGTGAATTGTAACGAATTCAGACAGCTCTGACACATTGCACAGATTTCTCAGCTCCATTCTGTAGCCAGACAGGATGACCTGGAAACAGTTGTGAAACAACACAAAATGCCATCAATAAATCATTCTTGGCACTAAGTCAGAAATGATCATTTAGCTATATCATAATTCATAATATTCAAAGTTAGAAGGGAGAGGGTATTTCTCCCTAAGGATTTCATGGTTCTTAGCCATGCGTTATTCTGATTATGACAAAAGTATGTGGCCCCACTGAGTTCCATAGGAGAGTCCTATGGCTGAGATATCTCCAGCACTCCATGCAGATCCATATAGTAGTAGACTCCCTACTCTACACCAACCTCAATATATATTTATCTGGGACCTGAGCCCCTCTAACAAGTTAAGGTTTGTGGTCAAAACTAAGAAATGTGGCAAAAGCAAGGAAGAAAGACCCAAAGTCTAAACTCCTGAGATATATCATCTATTAAGGCACATTCTCTAGCCTACAATTAGCTGCAATCAGATTTCTCCTGCCTCACACACAGGTGTGCAAGACCGGGAGTTGAGAGCAGAAGAAGCCTTCCTTTTGTGCTCCTTGGCCTGATCCAAAGCCCACCAAAGTTAATGGAAAGACTCCCACAGACTTTAATGGGCTTTGCATCAAGACCTCTGAGCATGAAGAGAGGTGTGTGTGTGTGTGTGTGTGTGTGTGAAATCATAGCTGTACCTGCAGCACAAGACACACTCTATGGCCTATCCTCACCAGTTGGCAAAGGTCATGAGATGGGAGAAGGTTGGTTCCTTCCTCTCTCTTCCTCACATGCTCACAAAGGACTGGCCGCAGCCCGGCAGTTGTAATTTTGCAATGTTTGGAACTGATCCTGAGCTACTGAAGTCAATGGGAACATTGCCACTGACTTCAATGGATATAAGACCAGATCCCTAGCTCCTGTCCACAAACACCTCAAGTTAAGGATTCCTGATTAATATCTGTAAAGGAAATGAATGAAAACCTCTGATCAATCATCTAATACCTGCGTTCCTCATGGGACTGATCTCCAAATCCCTTTAACAGGTCATTACGGCACTAGAGTCCTTTGAATGTGCAAAGGTAAATGCTTAATACAGGTGATAAACAAGAGAAGCTTTGGAACGTCATGGTTTACTTTGTGAAATAGAAGCAGGGCAACCAGATGTACACAACTAACAATAGTGTTTCTCTCCATTTCTGCTTCTCTTGGTTTGCAACCGCTGATATGCCTGGACTGGATGTCAGTCTGAAACAAAAGTGATCACGAGGAGTCGGTCAGAGGGAAACCCCTGCTCCGAGCACCCTCTTGCAGCAGGCTGTGGCAGAAACAATGCTTGTCTCAGTTTTCCTTCTGCAGACTCCCAAGCACTCAACTCCCTCTGCTGCTGCTCCTCCTGCCTTCAGCCCTCTCCAGCCCTGGTTCTCTGGTTTGGGGACACCAGTCAGCAAACCCCTCTTGCTGCTCTCCTACCTTCAGCCTTTCTCTAAGGAACCAACTTCGGCTTCATTCCAGGACTCCTCCAGTAACTTGGTCTCTTTGGGGCCAGCCACACTGTGACAGAGTCTCACTAAAATCTCTTGTATCATGCTGAGCCGACCAAGTACAAGAACTTTCATATTTTTCAAAGCAAAAACATGTCTACCATTCAGTGAAGAGATGCCTATCTAAGGAAAGAGGCAAATGGACTCAGAGTTCTAGAACCTTAACTTCTGCCTACATCTGCATTCCAGAAACAGGATGAATCCAAGCTTTGTTCTCTATAATGGTGGCACTTCACAAAATCATTTCCTTCAGCACCACAGCAATATGAGAGAAGGATGGTCTTGTGGTTAAGGCAGTGAACCTCACGGGATTCAGGAGATCTGGGTTTAGTTTCCAATTCTGGCACAGATTTCCTGGACAACTTGGGGCACAACACTTATAACAGGGGTGGGCAACCTTTCAGCAGTGGTGTGCCGAGTCTTCATTTATTCACTCTAATTTAAGGTTTCACGTGCCAGTAATAATTTTAATGCTTTTAGAAGATCTCTTTCTATAAGTCTATAATATATAACTAAACTATTGTTCTATCTAAAGTAAATAAGGTTTTTAAAATGTTTAAGAAGCTTCATTTAAAATTAAATTAAAATACAGAGCTCCCCGGACCGGTGGCCAGGACCTGGGCAGTGTGAGTGCCAGTGAAAATCAGCTTGCGTGCTGCCTTCGGCACCTGTGCCATAAGTTCCCTACCCCTGACTTATAACAACAAAAATATTTATATTAAACAAAAATAACAAGCAGACAAGACCAAAAAAAACCTCCCAGACACATGAAGTCACGAGCAACAAAAGGGTCCTGTGGCACCTTCTAGACTAACAGACGCATTGGAGCATGAGCTTTCTTGGGTGAATACCCACTTCATCGGATACATGTGAGTTTCACAACTTAATGAAAATTACAATCGGTCTGAAATTGTGGTGATATCAGGTAGAAGCATAAATTATAAATGACAGGCTAATTCCCCTAAGGAGTCTTAAAATGTTAAGATCATTTTTGTAGAAAGTTGGGACTGTCTCTGAAAAACAAGACACAGGTCACTTTATCTCAGGCTCATGGATCACAGTATCCTTTCTTTCCTGTCCACTAAGCACCGTGTACGTAAAATTGGGAGATTTGTACAGTCAATCAGAAGTGGCTTAGGTAACACAAGTGCAATTGTTCAATCCTATTGTTACCACTTATACTGTGGTAGCACCCAGGAGGCCCCACTTATGGGCCAAGACCCATTGTGCTAGATGCAGTACAAATGCAGAACACAGAGACAGTCCCTGCCCCGCAAACCTACAGTCTAAGTGGTTTTACAGCTTTCCATGTTTTCAGGGCTCAAATCTCCAGCTTCTGGCTGAGGAGGTTGGGGTGGCTATCTCTTCGGCACTAATCAACACTCCTTTGAAAATCCCAGCCTAATTGGTCTGAGGAGTGCAACAAAGTGACCTGAGTTGGAGTCTCCTTTCCCCAAGAGCTGACTACACTGCTCTTCAGGGCAGAGACCTTGTATCTCATCACATGTTTCTGCACAGTACCTGTAGAGTACACAATCCTGGTTGGAGATTTAACTATATACCAATAACGTCCTCTTGGCACTGCCAGCTCCTACTTTTCTGAGGCAAATGAAAGAGAAAGCAGCACGTGGAAATAATCCCAGATCTCACACAGAGGGATACAGAGTCCTAACTTCAATACAGAGTGGGGAGAGGACTGTATACCTGCAGTGGGCACTAATTCTCTCTGCAGAAATCCTCCCCTCTCCTTCTCCATCCCTATCCACCAAAACCAAACAAACCTTCCCCTAACAATCAATATTCAATCCAGGGTAAAGTCAGGCCTCTCACACGACTCTCCAGCGAAATCACTTGGGAACATTTTATGCTTTTTCTGAGTCACAAGTCAGAAAAAGCCCCACAAGGGCTTCCTTGGGAAACTTCAAGCCCCACAAGGGCATGAAGTTTCCCAGGAAGAAAGATGTCTGCTTTGATTCATTATTTATATTATGGTAGTCCCACTGTGCGACAGTACGACTTGTTGAGTTTGGTTTATGGCTACTACTGTACTTCAATGGAAAATATTACGGGGCTGGAAAACATCAATCCAACAATATTGAGAGTCCACACAAAACGTGTTCTTCTATTGACAAGATCAAGGTGTAAGTTAGTCATTCAAGAGAAACCTAGCTAGCAGTTTTCCCTTCTAGTGTCATCAAAGTAACTCCAATATGTTGGTCTTTTAAATGTATTACTTTCCCTCTCCCTTATACTGCCTTCCTAATGGCTACTGTTGCTACAAAATCAAGTTCAAGTTTGTCAAAAGACTGGGCGCCAGTTAGTTTTATTTCATTTATCTTTTAATTATTAATCTCTTTAAAAGCTGTCTCTACATTCCCAATACTCGGCACTACACATGTTGTTAAAGTTCTCTGATTATTTATTCCATGTTCACATCTAATATGTGCTTCTCTTTGATTCTATACTGAGCATTAGAAAAATTAGGGTTGCAGACAGATTCCTTAAAATAGATACAAAGAATACTTTCAGAGTAACGTATTAACTATCAAAGGCAGATGGCTTTGTCAAATTCTAGAAAGCATCAAACATTTGTACGAATGAGACCAGCTTCTGAAATTAAGAAGGATCAAAGTTTAAAAGTGTTAAGTCACCATCCTTCAGGACATAAACTGATCAAGAACAGTGGTGAGAAGAAGGAAGAATTTTCCCTCTATGCTACACAACTGCATGGCACTTGGCAGTATTGTGAGCATACGTCGTTCTCTGAAATCTGAAGCAAGCAGCCCTGGTCAATGTCAGAAAGAGGAACATGAGCTAGGTAGGCCATTGAGCTTTTGCAGCATAGTAAGCCCAATGTTCTGAGCTTGACAAAGAAAACAACCTAGTATGTCAAGGACTCCAGTATTTGCACCTTCCTGTATTATGTGCAGTAGCTTTCACATGTCTCAGCCAAAATCAGGTCACTATTGTACCAGGCACCATTACGAATGTGGGTCCGATTTGGTGAATAGTCTCAGCCAAAAAAACCTGATTTTTTTCCCACAAAAATCAAAATGTTTCATTTTGACCATTTCAAAACAACATGTCTGGCTTTTCTTTTCAAAATAGCATTCTGTTTAGAAATTTGGCTAATTTTTTAAATCATAACAAAGGGTAAAAAGCACCCCAAAATTACCCAAAATGAAATGTCAAAAAAAATCATTTGGGGTCAAACTGAATCAATTTTTCTTCAGATCCTCTGAAAAAAAGTCAATTATTTGCTTAGTTCCACTATGTTCTGTACAAGTACACTGTCCCTGTCACAAAGAGCTGACAATCTAAACAAAAGACAGACAAAAGGTGGGGAAAAGGAACCCTCCTCTTCCCCATCAGACAGGAGGAGAAATTAAGTGATTTGCCCAAGGTCACTCTGGCAGTCTGCAGCAGAGCTCCTGAGTCCCATTCCTGTGACTGACCCACAAGGGCATCTTTTCTTTGTCATTGAGAAAGAAAAGTAAAATAGTCCAAACAACGCTGTTTGGACATGTGTTTTCAATGGAAAGCAGGACTTGAGAAATTCTCCTTGGCTTTTCAAGTGTTCTGTGCCTTTTAGGCATTTCCAGACTCTCTACGTGAATTTTCAAGTCCTCTTACACCTTGCTGCAAACCAACCAAGATGAGACTGAAAGCTCTTTGGGGCAAGGACCATCTTTTTGCATTGGCACAGCAACCAGCACAATGGGGCAGGGCTCCTAGATGCTACCACAATAACAATAATAATAATGCTTGAAAGAGTTCCTCACCCGCTTGAGGTTGACCTCCGCATTCAGTATCTCGTCCGCAGCAAACGATGGCATGGAAATGTTATGACGGAGAAAGTCTGAGAAGGTCTCGTTGTCGACCAGGAAATCCCGAAGTTTCAAACCTGTTAGGTGAGAAGCAAGCATCACTCGGTTTTATTTAGTGCAAATCCAAAAAGGAGAAAGAACGTGAAATCTTCAAACTAAAATAGCAAACCCTGGTTGGGGAGGGAAGGGGAAGGGACAATGACAATGCAGAACACAAAAGGAAAACAGTAGCTGCTGCCAATGTGCTCTGAAATACAGCAGCTTGCAGAGATACATTGGAGCTGCCATGTTTTTACACCAAAAATAGAATCTTTGAAAACAACCTCCCTCCAACTCCTTCGCTAACACCCGATTTGTTGCATTTAATCTGCTGCCTGGCACATGAGATGCAAAGGGAACTCAATGGTTCAGAATAAATTGCTCTTCAGTTTTCGGGAAATTCACTCCAGTGCAGAAGGTTAGTCACAAGAAGTTCAGGACTCCACTTGAACTCTATTTTGTAGTTTTAAGCAGGACTGCACTGGTGTTCAGGACAATAAAAAACTTACTAAATCTTATATAAAAATGTTTGATCATTAATAATACGAGTACTACTAATAATCACCATCATTGTAACCTACCATAAGATGTTTCCAGGCCAAGCACAGGCAGACACAAGTATGCCTGGAGCCAGAGGTTACTTTATACAGATAGCAACAGGTAGATTTAGGAAGTAGTCTTGCCATCTCTCACATTTTTTTTGGTAAATCTTATGATATTTAGTGTTTTTCTAAAAGCCCCAGCTCCTGGAAGCATGTGATTATATGAGAATCTCAACTTTTTTTTTGTAAGCAGAATCTTCATGGTTGAGGCGAAATGCTGGAAAATGTTGTACCCTCAAGTCTTAAAAACCAGAGAGTAAAGAACAGAACCCCAACCCTGATTTTTTTTTTTTTTTTAAAAACCTCATGATTTTTAAACCAATCACATGATTTGGGGGGCCTGACTCTGGTGCTTTTGAATGCTTGATGTTGGCAATACAAAGGAATGCAGCTGAGATGAAAGGTGCAAATGCAAGCAGTGGGGAGTTGAGGGAAGAAAGACATCTTGGGAGTCACTGTGGATAGTTCTCTGAAAACATCCAAACAACGTGCAGTGGCAGTCAAAAAACAGAATGTTGGGAATCATTAGGAAAGGGACAAATAATAAGATAGAAAATATAATATTGCCTCTATATAAATCCACGGTATGTCCGCATTTTGAATACTGTGTGCCGATCTGGCTGCCCCATGTTAAAAAAGATGTGTTGGTATAGAAAAAAGGTATAGAAAAGGGGAACAAAAATGATTAGGGGTATGGAACAGCTTCCATATGAGGAGAGATTAATAAGACTGGGACTTTCAGCTTGGAAAAGAGACAACTAAGGGGAGATATGATAGAGGTCTATAAAATCATGACTGGTGTAGAGAAAGTAAATAAGGAAGTGTTGTATAATCCTCATAACGCGAGAACTAGGGATCACCAAATTAAATTAATAAGCAACAGGTTTAAAACAAACAGAAGTATTTCTACACACAACGCACAGTCTACCTGTGGAACTCTTCGCCAGAGGATGTTGTGAAGGCCAAGACTATAACAGGGTTCAAAAAAGAACTAGATAAGTTCATGGAGAATAGGTCCATCAATGGCTATTAGCCAGGATGGGCAGGGATGGTGTTCCTAGCCTCTGTTTGCCAGAAGCTGGCAATAAGCAACAGGGAACGGGTCACTTGATAATTAACTGTTCTGTTCATTCCCTCTGAAGCACCTGGCATTAGCCACTGTCGATAGACAGGACACTGGGCCAGATGGACCTTTGGTCTGACCTGGTATGGACGCTTTTATGTTCTTATGAAGAGAATTGACATGGCTGACTCTAGAGAAGATTCATAGGCATGGGCTAAGCTGATTAGGTAGATAACCTGATGCTTTTTCTACTTAAGGAAGAGCAAAGGCACAAAACAAATTGGTAATTGATGGCAAAGAGGGAGAAAAACCCACGAGCCAAGCCCTAATGCAATGGACTTCGGATAGCTTGTATTCCCTCATGGCTGCACTGCTCATCCCAGAGGGAGCAGCAGTGACTGTGGCACAGGGCTCTCATTCTTGTTTTAATCAGCTTGACTTCTTACAAGAAATACTCAGTGCCTTTCTGAGAAGAGACTGGAGTAAGTCTGCTGCAAATCTCCATAGCACTGGGAGGGGATGGGGAGCACGCCAGGGCGGCCACGTGTCCCAAGACCATGGAGTCCTGCTCTCTGTATGCCTCTCAGGGTTTCTTTTGTCTCAACTTGGCAGGACACCAGTCTGGTATAAGAATTATGAGGCGAGAGCAGGGGAAGAAAAGCAACACTCCCCATTCTCCTTGCAGCATGAGCACGCCGGGGTTACTGTCGGTCATTGCTCTCTAGCCTACATCTCTAGTTACAAGTTCTACATCAAAAATAATCGCCACCATCAGCTGAGTTGAGGAAAGCTGGAGGTAACGTTGACAGGAGGTTACTTCAGGGTGAAAGCTTTATTCCCCCCTCCCAGGCAGGATGATTTAATAACCTGCCCATTGATCATACTGTGAAAAAAAACCCTAACAGGCTTGTGCAAACAAACAAGCCTAGTTTTCTTTTCAGTCAAGATTGGCACTAAGAAAAGTGGGCCAGATCCTCAGCTGGTGCAAATCAGCATAAGCCATTTACACTGATTCACACCAGCTGAGGGCTATGCCCCGCAAAATTACTCAGATTCAAAAATCTCCTTCCTCCTGAATTCTGGCTACTTCCTAACTGCACTACATTGGCTAAAAAATTACTCGGTATGTTTGAGTTTTGGTGAGATCATCAACAGCACTGAAACCCAAATGGACAAAGAGATTAGCTGGACAAAAATGCAGTGACATTTAAAGATCAGACATTTGCAAGCTTTTTCATTTAGCCCAATTCTAAATAGGGTCTATTTTTCTAGTTGCTCTTTTACTAAAATTTTATCGAACAATAATTCTCCTGCTCTTCCTGTATTTCCTCCTCCTTTGTTCTTTATTGCTGCTCAGAAACAGGATCTTTGTTAGTTAGGAACAATCTCTTTAGTTTGTCTAATTCAAAGTGTTTGGACAACTGCAGCAAAGCAACTTGCATCTTTTTACAGAATGTAAAGAAGCTATTTTTGAATTCCCACTGCCCTGTCTGTAAAGATGGTGTGGACTGGGAAGGAACCTTGTCTTCTTACTTGTCTATAAATTAACTAACACAGTGTACCTCGGGTGTTCAATTTCCCATTATCGGCCAGCATTTTCAAAAGTGCACAGTGCTGGCTGAAATTCCCATCCCAGGCATATTTCTACATTTGTTTTCATCCCGATTCCTGACAAAAAGTCAAAGTTTTTCACCAAATGGAAAATTTGAAAAAATGTTGATTCAGAAATGCCAAAACATTTTGTTTCAGGTTGGTGCGACATTAATCTTTCTCCCACATGCAACTGTGCTGACATGCCTGAGGTCCCACAGAAAGCCTGTGGCAAAAGAATGATTTGTCTTGACCTCAAGTCCAGTGCCTGAACCAGAAGGCCAACCTCCTTCTTGGTGAGTTCACCTCGCCTCTGTTCCTCTTTCCATCAGGACAGACTGCGCCACCTTACAGAATCCCCACTCTTCAGATCACGGAGGCCCACACACTGACTTGCCCCTGAAGCCTGTCACAGGTAGGGAGGGGAGCAGAGCAATGCAATCAGTCTGAACTCCAGCACTGCACAGGCTAAGTGTGTGTCTACACTACAGCCCTTACAGTGGCACAGCTATACTGATGCAGCTGTGCCACTGTAAGATCTCCTGTGTAGCTGCTCTGTGCCAAAGGGACAGAACTCTCCCGTTGACATAACTAAACAATCCCCAATGAGCGGCGGTAGCTGAGAGAGCTGTCCACACCGGCGCTTCTGCCAGTATAACTTATGTTGCTCAGGGATGTGGGTTTTTCCACACATCAGAGCGACATAAAATTGTACTGACAAAAGTGCTAGCGTAGACATAGCCTTAGAAGATGAGGCTTTTTTAAAGGTGTCCCTTTCAAAACACCCATCATTCTGTCCAAGGCTATCTACCCACCAGAGCATAACACAACCGATGCAAACAATGCAAGATTCAGAGGGGTAGCCATGTTAGTCTGGATCTGTAAAAGCGGCAAAGAGTCCTGTGATACCTTATAGGCTAACAGATGTATTGGAGCATGAGCTTTCGTGGGTGAATACCCACTTTGTCGGATGCATCCAATGAAGTGGGTATCCACCCACGAAAGCTCATGCTCCAATACGTTTGTTAATGCAAGATTGTTAGTTCAAAACTGCTACAATGCCCGCAAACAACACAGTCATAGTTCCTGAATGCGCTAACAACATACTAGGTAATGGGAGCACTTAAAGTGGGAGGGCACATGCTGGAATTACAGCGTAATCACCAAAATGCATCCCTGCCATTGAAGAAATTCTTCACTCCCTGTTGGGATGATCTATGTTCTACCTCAATGGAACAGCTCAGCCCCTTGGTCCTGTCCTTTGCTGCCAACAGAGCCAGTTGAGTTCAGTACCAGAGTACGGCTTGTGCTTCTGATAAATGAGGCAGCAGATCAGGACCTTCTGGTTGAAATGTATAGAATAAATAAAGTTAGAGATGAGCCCTAATTATGAAACTTGGATCTGGGTTTGCATGTAGGCTCAGCTGGTGTAAATCAATTTAGCACCACTGAAATCAATAGAGCTTTGCTGATTTACACCAGCTGAGAATCTAGCCTAACATGTGAAAGGAGGTCCTCTCCCTACTGTACAGCCAGCTTTGCTCTTTAATTCCCAGTCTACCCACACTAAGGCCCGGATCTTGCAAGGAGCTGTGCTGAGCTCAGGACTGGAGGCCAGCTCCCTGCTGCTCTTTGTAAATTAAAAGGTCTGAAGAAAACAAGGCAGCCAGTCAGTCCATGTGCCATGACTGCACCTTCAGCAACTGCAGACATTCTTCTACTGGTATCAAGTATCAGGGGGTAGCTGTGTTAGTCTGTATCCACAAAAACAACAAGGAGTCCAATGGCACCTTAAAGACTAAAAGATTTATTTGGGCATAAGCTTTCGTGGGTAAAAAACCCACTTCTTCAGATGTCTAGTGGGACATTCAAGACAGAAAACAATTATGTTATTTCCTGCACTTCCTTTGCTATTACTGGATTGATCGGCTTTTGGCTGAACTTCCGTTTCTCCCAGGTCAGCCACTCCTTCCCCTTGATCCTGAAGTGCAATCATATCCCTTTACTTATTATCTCAGAGGCGGCTAATAGAAAAGTGATTGTGTTGCCATAAAAACAGCATTAAGGCATCACTGCAAGATCAAGTGGCAAGACCAGACGAGTTATGGAAGCCTTTACTTTGCTCCTTAGCATCGGCAGATTCTTGTAAGTGCCTGCAGGCGGGCAGATTCCTTCCCCGGCACAAAGCAATCATGTGCCTGCCTCTCTCAGTTAATGAAAGTGGCAATGCAAGATTGAGAAATCCATGGGAACGACCAGTGGATATTTCTTTCCTTGTGATGTGATTGAGAAGAGGCTGCAAGGCACTAAGATACCCTCTTGGTAGGGTTCAGACTTATGGGGCCTGATTCCCAGCTCTGGGTGAGCTGCACTTGATACAGAAACTGGAGTGAGGAGAGGGACACCTTTGAACCTCTTGGTATACTGGGGCTAAGACCATTTATAAGCCAGAGCAGCATCAGGACTGGTCTATCATACCCCAGGCTGCCAAAGACCTTAAGGAGCTGTTCCAACAGCCAGGAGCAACCAAAGTGCACTTGCATTGTGTACCGTCCTTCTGGATCCCTGCCCTCCCCAACAAGTTCTCTCCCCCCACAGCTGCCCCTTCCACTGCACCAATACAGACAACATCAGCGGTCTGGTCCACCTGTTTGTTGCAAGGTGAGCTGTCTCTTCCCACACAGATCCCCAACCCAGCGAATGAAAATGCCTGTGTTTTAAGGATCACACAAGATGGCCATAGGGTAAGCGGTCCTGCAGCATTTTACCTTCCCCGTTATACAAATGGAAAACCAGAGACACAAAAGTGCATTGACCTGTCTGATAGACAGTCTGACCCAGTGGGACATGGCACAGGAATGGGATCCAGGAGGCACTGTGTTCTCAGCCTGAATCATCCATTGATTTACTGAGCAAGTCTCTTACCCTCAATTTCCCTGCATATAAAATTGAGATAACATTCTTTTTGGTGAAACTTATCCATCATATAGCTGAGCACCCACTCCTTCCATCAGCCCCCACAAAAAGAAAGACCTGAAACAAACAAAATAACCCTACACCAATTAGAATTCTTATATCTAGAAAAGACAGAAGAGTCTCCATGAAGTCTAATAGCGACTTCACTAATGCTAATCTATTTTCTGAGGAAGGCATTTAGATATGATGGTGATGGACAGCAATATGAAACCCTAAGACAGGCTAGTAAATTACCAATGTCAGATATAGGAACAGAACTCAGGATCTATGAGCTCTCAGTGTCTCTTGCTTATCCAGAGGAAACAGCAATCACAGTAATGTTAGAGACTATATTAACAAAGGACCTACTGATCCAGTGATCCAGCTCTGTTATGCTACAAAAAGCCCTTTTGATTCCCAGTCATCAGCCAGTGCTGCGCAATTTTCATTTGCCTGAGTTATATTCCCATGATTAAATTTTGGCAACACATCCATGGAGCGTGCTGGAGTATCACACAAGCCTCCTTTAAAGGTTCATTTGGCTTTTAATTTTTTCCTCTCTCCACATGCTATCCTTTCCTTGTACAGGTGGTATAGCTCTCACATCTAAATCTCTTTCTAGTTGATGCCAACAGGAGCTAAAACAGTCATAGGAACAAGTTACACAACATTACCTTGATTTGCTAACAGGAAATTGAGCAGCTCAGAAGGCCTGTGGTGCAAGATCTGCTAGCATCAACATGCCAGCCTAATCTGACAACAGTTGTCCCTTTCCCATGTAAACGTGTCATCCTTTTGCTGTGGGAGGTGGTAGGCCTATCTGCTGTCAAGCCATAAAGTGTCCTCAGCCTGTTGTCAGAGGAGACAACCAGTTACCTTAAGGCCCATTCAGAACCTTCACACATCTTCCTTTGTGGAAAACAGGCTACTGTGGGAGGTTGTGGGATCCCCATCACTGGAGGTTTTTAAAGAACAGGTTGGACAAACACCTGGCAGGGACGGTCTTGGTTTATTTGGCCCTGCCTCAGCCCAGGAGACGACTTGATGACTTCTAGAAGTCCCTTCCAGGCCTACATTTCTATGAATCTGGGTTTAAGAAGCACTCAAGCAGTTCCCTTTCTCCTGTCTGTTTCATTTACTAGTCTGACTGCTAGGTTTCTTCTGAGTGAGGGGGGAAAAGGTTACGTACAGACTCCTCAGCCTTTCCCCACAGGAACTCTGGAGGAGGTTTACTCCTCCTCCTCCTCTTTTGGAGGTCATGCTGGGAAGGTTTCAGTCAGACAGGCAGTTCCATGCTACAGCATGTGAGCCACCGCACAGGGCTAATAAAGCCATAGCAGAAAGCTCAGAGATGAAGCTACAGGGTCCCACTCTTACTTCCTAATGGCCACTGTCACTTCTTTTAGTCCCAATGACACCTATCTGCAACACACATTTGGTGTTGCCTCACTTATACTGTTGAAAAGGCCCCCGAAGAGGAAAGGTAAGAGAGGGTCATTCCCGCTAAAAGAAGGTATCCTGCTGCGTTTTCCGCTTCTGGTGTGAATCACTTTTTCGCGTCCCTCTTAGCTCTTGGTCGGTCACACACTGTCCCCCACACTTGGAACTTGGCGTGTTGAGTGTTTTGATAATGCTCCCCCGCCTCCACTGCCACAAGAGACACGGAATGGGCTGCTCCTCACAAAGAGAACATAGGGGAGGGGCGGTCAGCAACCTAGGGAGCCTGGAGCACTGTGGGAAATGAGGAACTCAGACAGGTCAGAGGGAAGAGGTGGATAATATTTTGCAGTTTGCCTCTCACTAATGTTCAGTCACGCATCCCGTCAATACACGCAGGAGAAAGATGAGAGGAGAAAGACCATAAACTCTGGAGCCAACAGGCATGTTCCATCTCCAGCTCAGAGGAACACACCTTTAAACTTGGTCAGATGGTATGGGTGAACAGCTGCAGCAGAAGTGTTTAGAATAGAAGCAGCATGAGAGATCCCAATAAAAAGAATGGGCTCTCAGAAGGTGGGAGCCATGGGAGGACGTATCTTTCTGCCTGCTGAGTTCACTTTCCAGGAATTCTCCAAAATATTATTTCTGCCAGGGCTAATGGGAGACTTTGGTCTCACATGTCATGTTTTGTTTTTGATGTGAAGCAAAGGTAAGTATCAAAAACGCTGCTCCACATGATTTAAGAGGTGTCATTAGGTGAACACGCAGCTTTCGTGGGTTACACCTGAGTCAACTGCAAATGTTGGAGGAAGTTAAAAAAGCTTGTCTCTCTCTTTCTCTCCCATTCAGCTGTCTTGCAAAGTCGTAAAAATGTAGCTTTAAATGCTGCAACACATGCATGTGAGAAGAACAATTATTCTGACAGCAAGCACAAGCGCCTCGCTAACGATTGCACACCACAGGACAGATCTTCAAATAGCATGAACTGGTGTTGCTCTGTTGGGTTCAATGGAGCAACATCAATCTGGCAAACAGCCGCCAGACCAATCCACAGAAACAAATTCTGTTTTTCTGCTAGTAGTACCTTGAGTCCCCAGTCATTACCAAGGCCCTGTTGTGCTAGGCAGTGTATATACATGTAGTCACAGACAGTCCCTGCCCCAAACAGCTTACAAAGGGCAGGAGGGGGAACAGAGGCACAGAGAGATGAAGTGACTTGTCCAAGGTTACTCTGCAGGTCAATGGCAGAGCTGGGATTAGAAGCCAGGTCTGCAGACTGTCAGTCCTGCATCCTACCCACTAGAGAACATTCTCCTTATTTAGATACTGCAGAAAAGCAGGGAAAGAGACAAATGCTCTATTATCTCTTCTTCCACTCTGGACCAGATTCTGTGATTAGTACAAACAAGAATAAAACAAAGTTTGCCAAATGGAGACTACAACAAAGAGAAAAACGTATTTTCAAGCTTCTAACAGAGTATTAAACATGATACGATTTTTTTTTTTTAAACAGGCTTGTGAGGTACTGGGAAGTAACAGAGAGAGAAAGACTGTGTGTGTGTGTAAATATGGTGCCATCCCTAGTGGGTGGAAAATTTAAACTAAAATGAAAATTCCCCCTAAAATTGTTTGTTTTGGTTGAAAAGCTATTGCATGTCTCCCCCAAAATTAACCACTTTTAACACTTATGCTTTAGGCTTTTAAGCCAGCCTCTGATTATTGGGAGTCAGAAGAGAAACTTGTCCAGGACAAGTTATTGCATAAACTGCCTACTGCAACGGTTCTTGCAACTTCTTCTGAAGTAGCTGATACCAGTCATCACTGGAGACGGTATACTGGACTACGAAAACTACTGGTCTGATCTGAACATAGCAACTTCTATGTTCCTGACAATTTCCTGGGAGTCCTGATGAAAACCAGGGCAAATATGCACTAACTGCATGAAAAGGTATCACCATTCAAACCAGGATTATTCCACTGTGGAGCACAACTTTGTAATCAGAGCAGAACACGCTGGGGTTCAGCACTAGTAGTATGCTGTTTAGAATGTACTGGAAAGTGTGGGTATGTCCACACGGCAAAGAAAACCCCACGGCTGACCCATGCCAGCCAGTTTGGGTTTGTGGATTATGTATGCGGTGTAGACATGCCCTGTATCTTCATGCCACTGCCCCCTGCTGCCTGGAATGTCTAATCATTCCACGGCTTGTTTTGCCACTTTCAAGTGCAGTGGTTCTCAACCCGCAGCCCAATTGGCACACAGCTGTGGCCCACATGACATCCTCAGGGCCATACATGTAAAATATACATTGCGTGGATGTGGCCCACAAAACGCATAGAGAACTGCATATGTAGTGTCGGAAAGGTGTGGGCTATCGCAGCTGGATGGCACAGACAGGGCAAGCACTGAGACAGAAGCCTGGTATACACTACACATTTAAACTGATTTTAGCAGCGTTAAACCGATTTACCGCTGTATCCGTCCACACAATGAGGTCCTTTATATCGACATAAAGGGCTCTTTAAATCGGTTTCTGTACTCCTCCCCGACGAGAGGAGTAGCGCTAAAATCGGTATTACCATATCGGATTAGGGTTAGTGTGGCCGCAAATCGACAGTATTGGCCTGTGGGGGGTATCCCACAGTGCACCATGGGCCAGTCATAGTGAACAGGGACACGGTTGGTACAGAGAGAGGAATTGGCAATCTGCCACAAATGGGTAGTCATGTGACCTGATGACTCATGAGTTCTTAAAATGACCAGGGGGGAGGGGTGGGGACACTTGGACTATATTCATTTATTTCAGTTTTTAAATTTGAGAGCAAACAGCGGAGTCAGTGGAGTTGCTGTGGGTTGCGTGTGGCTGTGGGTTAGCTAATGCAGCAGCAGTAACTAGCACTGCTCCCTTTTGGCTTACACATGCTGGTCCCCACTTGCTAATAACAGCACACGTGGCCTGATGGCCATTGACTAATGGATCCTACGTCCCCTGTGGGGTAGGAGCTGGCTTGTGTGTGCTACTCCCATTGTATAAACAGGGCAACAGACATGAGAGGTGGTCACTTGCCCAGTGCTACAAAAGCAACTGTATCACGGCACTAGGCTTACTCCTGGAGGAATTCTGCACCACTATGCACACACAGAATTCATGTCCCTCGCAGATTTCTTTGCTTCCCCACAGAAAAATGACTTTCTGATGGGGAAGCAAAGGGAAGCCACGAGAGCGGTCATGCAACCCACCCCAGCACTATGTTTCAGGTGCCCAGGGCAGCCAGCAGAGACGTAAATCACTGTGGGGCAGAGGGCGGGACTGGGGAAGACCCGGCTGGTGGCTCCTACCCTGCGCTGGGCTCAGCTGCTTGTCCCGTTGGTTTGGGGAGGTTGGGACTTCTTCCTCTGCATGGCATTCATGGCTGGGTCACCCCCACCCCCAGATTTCTCTCCCGGCTGCATGAAGCTCTGCAAACTGCCCCCCGCCCCTGCTTCCTGCAGCCGTTGCTCCTCAGCTGCAGGGGGAGGGATCACTTTACCGGGAGTTGGTCCCCCATCTGCCCAACCCCCATGCATCCAGACCCTCCTGTCGAGCCTCACCCCTCCTGTCGAGCCGCACTTGCCCTGCATCTGAACCACCCTGACAAGTCACCCACCCTCAGATCCCCGCTCCACCAAGCCCTAACCAGCTGCACTTGGATCCCCACCCCACTGAGCCCAGCATTTGGACCCCCTC